>NC_137923.1:1914407-1929407 GCF_963457725.1 Sprattus sprattus | reverse complement strand
CAAGGAACCTTCTAGCTGCCCTCCAGATCCAAGCAATGGTCTTAACAAGTCTGGTAAGGCTGCTGAACCGTTTGATGTCCACAAGGCTTTGGATTGCTGACCCTGCGGGTGGTCTCTGTTGATCTACTTGGACATGGTCCCCTTTCCGTTCTGGTCCCATTGCCTGGGCCCTCGTCAGAGCAGCGACAAAGGCTTTCTTTTGCAGCTTGTTGATGCTCTCTCTGGCAGCAGTAGCAATTTCTTTTGCAGATTTGATCGGCCACTCACACACAGGAAGGCTCAGGAACTCTGGACCATTCTGCCACTCTGAGTCTTCATCAAGTTGTTTGGGGCCGCTTCCTCTCGTGATTAGGTCTGCAATGTTCTGCGGACCAGGGATCCACCACCAGTCCTGGACTTGTGAGTTGCTTTGGATTTCTCCTATCCGATTTGCAAAGAAAGTTTGATAGCCATAGCTCTCTCTTTGGATTGCGCCAAGAACGGTCTGGCTGTCGACAAGATGGAACCACTTCTCAACTTTGATTTGGCTGTGCTTTTCAAAGTACCTCTTCAGGCGGGACGCAAACACTGCTCCACATACCTCTGATTTCACAGCATCGCCCTTCTGATCCAAAGGGGTTAATTTGGCTTTAGACTCCACCAGCTTGATGATGGGGCCTTGATCAGAGCTCCACCTCAGATACATCACTGCTCCGTAGGCATGCTCGCTCCCATCTGAGAATGTAACTGCCCACGGCTTACCGGTATGGCATGAAGGAGTTAGAGCCCTGGTGAATTTGACCTTGCCGAGCTGGACATATTGTTCAAAAAGCTCAATTGCATCTTCCCTGAGGCCCTCTGAGAGCGCTGTGTCCCATGTGTCTTTAGCTGGGCAACTTTTGTTTTTTGCCTCTTGGAATGCTTGGCGCACCAGGATAGCTCCCTTCTGCTTTGCAGGCGTCACCAGGCCACTTGGGTCATACAATCCAGCCACCTGACTGAGCAACTCTCTTCTTGTCAGGGGATTGGGAGTCTGAGGCCTAACCTGTTCTTGCAGGAGGTTCTGACCAAGCCGCATCTTTTGCTTCCTCTTTGAGAAATTTATGGAAGTCATGACATGAAGCCTGTCTTCCCCAACAATGTAGCCAAGGCCGAGAGCCTTATTGTCGTCATCACCCATTTGATTTGGGAGGACCAAGGTTCCCTCTTTGGCTCTTGCTCTGTTGTCTGGCTCGTCCTGCCTCCCACTTTGCCCAGAGAATACCCACGGCTTGAGCTGAAATCCTCCAGCCTTCAGGATGCTCTCCACGTTTGCAGTGATGGCTCTCAGGCGGTCAAGGTCATTTTCCGATGTCAGGACATCATCGACATAGCTGTCCTGCTGGAGTACCCGGCGCTCCTCCTCAAGGTGCATGAACTGAGGGAGGTTGGAGGTCTCTCGCATTGCAAGCTGTGCGATGCATCCTGCTGGCTTGTCTCCAATGTTCACCCTGGTGACAGCATATTCTCCCAGCTCCTCATCCTCAGAGTCTCGCCACAGGAATCTGTGGAGGTGCACTTCACGATCCTCAAGCCACACAGAGTTGTACATCTTTTTTATGTCACCCAAAGCAGCGTACACCCCACCTCTGAACTTCAGGAGGACTGCACGGATCGGGTTGAGGACGTCTGGACCTTTCATCAGCATGTCATTCAGGCTCACACCTCTGAATTTCTGGCTGCTGTTCCAGACGAGCCTCACTGGTGTCGTGATCGAGTGTGGATTTGGAGCGATGAGGTGGCTGACATACCATACTGGCCCGGTCCAGTTGGTAATCATATCTTTGGAGAGCTTCATTGCAGCACCTCTAGCGACCATGTCATGGACTTGGGCAGCATAGGCAGCTTTCCATTTGGGCTTTTTGGCAAGATGTTTTTCTGTTCTGAGGAAAGTGGCCTCAACAGCTCCCCTGTTGTTCGGGAGTGAAATTGGGTCTTCTATCCAGGGGTACTTGGCATGCCAATGCGGATCCTTGCTATGGCAGTCACCTGCGACGTACGTGAGTCCGTCTCTCACTACCTCGAGTTCCCGTTCCTCAGCAAGGGTCATCTCTTTCCCACCTGGCTGGCAGTTTCCACATCGACAGCCCCCACACCTTGGATCGCAGGCAGCGCCAATACTGTCCCATCTCCACCATTCCAGGAAGTCTTGCCCAGTTGTGAAGGTGGTTGACTCCTGGATGTCATGGCAGATACGACTGTTTGTTTGCTGCTGCTTTGAGATCCCGGCGGGGAGTTCCTCATATTTACTGGCGGCGGTCCTCATTGACCTGGCGAAGTGAGTGTTGGATGCGTGGGCTGACACGGCGATACTCTCAAACAGGTCTGGGTGAGTCCCTCCAACGGTCTTCCCCAACGGTCCGTCCCACAGCACAAGGTCTCCGACAACTCGAATTCGCTGAGGTGCCAGCTTACCCTCTCTGTGACTAATCAGCAAGCTTATCTCCTTGGGTCTTGTGAGGTCATCGGCTGGGATGTCAGGAAAGAACTTTTGCAGTTGTCTCGCGGTTACGCCCTTGTAGACATCTGCAATGTTGTCCAGTCCGTAGCAAATCAACTGGTGGGATTGAAGGGTTCCTCTGGGAGTCTCCACTCTGATCTTCAACAGGTACCTCTTCGTTTCCACGTGAACCTTCATCCCCCCAACCCCATGGACGACAAGAGTGATTTCCTCGCTTCTGAGGTTCAACTTGCTTGCAGCTTTGTGGGTGATATAGTTCGTGTCCGATGCCAGGTCGATTAAGGTCCCGATCTTCTGTCCAGCATTGGCTGTTACTTCAAGGAGCATCATTATGACCGGGAACTCTTGTAGACCACCTTCAACGAGAAGGCTTGATGGCTTGGTGACTGTGCTGAGGGTCTTTGAGGCGGCATTCGAGAAGGCATCCCGACACTGTTTTGCAAGTTCTGGGGAGAGTTTTCTTATGAAGTCCTCCTGGTCAGCAGTGTACTTTTTCTTTGCTTCCCCAGAATGGCGTCTACCCCTGTTCTGGACAGCACTGCTTCTTTCATCAGCATTTGGACACAGGTAGTAGTGATGATCACGACCATCTTTGCAGTCTGGATGCCTACAGAGAAAGGTGGGTTTGCAGAATGCCAAGTCATCATGGATTTCGAGGCACCTCTCACATGCCCCTAGCTCCTTTACGGCAGCATTCCTCTCTGCTGGCTTTAGGGCTCGAAACTGTTTGCAGAAATACAGCTTTGCTCTGTGCTTCTCATCACCACAGATGACACATCCTGCCTGGGCACCATCAGACCTTGTGGCTCTTGTTGTGGCGTGTCTTGAATCAGATCTTGCTTCTTTTCTTGGTTCCTCATCCATCAGTTGCTCAAGTTGCTCGTAAATGAACTCTTGCTCTTTCAGGAATGCCAACAGACTGTCAAATCTGTTGTCTGGGAACACAGCATTCTGACTATCAGCCACATAGACAAGCCATTCCTTCTTCAGATTTTCAGGAAGCTTACATTCGATGGACTTTGTGACCAACGGATTCTTGATTGCCCCTGTGTCTCCCAGGTCACTCAAATCCTGCAATGCCTTTTCAACTGCTTGAATCAATTCCACTATCTTTCTTGGTTGGTGACTCTTAACAGCTGGCATTTTCTGCAACTCTTCCACAATTTCAATGGCGATGGCGGTTTGGTTGCCATAGCGATTTCCAAGGACACGGAAAACGTCTTCTGCGGTGTTGTAGGTGGTGAGCCTGAGGTCTCTGGTGATTCTTTCATCCAGGCTGTCCAGCAACTGGAATTTCTTCACCTCTCTTGAGCCTGTGGGTTCACTTTGCCTTTGCAGCGCTTCCCAATCTTTCCTCCATCTATGGAAGTCTCGTTTAACGCCAGAGAACTTGGGGAGAGCTATTGGCTTTAACCTGATTGTGGGCATGGGAGTATTTAGGGGGGCAGTCCACGTCTGTCTTTTATCCTCTTCTTTCAGCTTTACCTGTATGAATTCAGCCTTCATAGACACAAGCACAGGAACTGTGAGGTCTAGCTCTCTAAGTCGGTCTTGGATGACTCTTTTCTGATCCGATGGAATCCATCGCTTCCAGCGATCATGCAGTCCTTTTGCCGTCTTTGTGAGATCTTGCAAGTGGTTGAGCATGAAGTCATAGGCCTCTTGTTTCGTACTTCGGTCTACTGCAGCAGCGCGCTTGCACTCTGACTCTGCGACTTCCAGTGATGTGAGAACCTCATTGGCGCCAGAGTTGGACCACAGTACGTTTTGGACGAGATGTTTGATTTCCTTCAATTTAGATGCACTTTCAATGGCAGTGTTTGTCAGATCGGCCTTTTGCTGTTCTGTTAACACTGCTTCTTCTTCAGAGCCCAGCTCCGCCTCTTTGTCAGCAATAAGCTTGGCTTCCAGGTCATCATTTACCTCCAAGACTTTTTCAGCAGCTTTAGAGAGTGCATTAAACCCATTTTCAAGCTCCCGCTCAGAGAGATCCTCGTAGGTCCTCTGCAAGCTGTTGGCCAGACGAGAAAATGCTCTCTTCGCCACTGTTCTCTCCATCTTCAGCTCCTCCGCCATCTTTTCCCTGTTGCAGGTGATGCGTAGGTAACAAAATAAGAGTTGGTTTGTTATTTGATTTTAATCCGTCTTTGATTTTCCTTGGTTCCAGTTCCTGGACTCCGCGGTTTTTTACTGTCAAGTTGTCTGTGTTTTTTGCTGTTTTGTACTTTTTCCCCAACTTGAAAGAGGAACTGACATCTATTGGAGGTTTTGGGAAACTGGATTCTACTCAAATGTAATGACTGAGTCCCAGGCAGTAGCTACGTTTTCACTTTTGTTTCCTTTTTATTTTCAGTTAACCAGTAGCTCGCTATTTTCTCTTGCCATTAACCTTTAGGTAAAAAACCTTTAAGGACAAACAGAAACATAGAAAACACACATAAATATCAGCAATACACACAACAGTAAACCGACACCAACATGTGCAAAATGATTGATTTGTTCAAATATAAATTCTTGTACAAAATATACTGGAATTGTAAAAGTCTAATTTTAACCAACTTAAAAAATGTACACAAAACAACGCAGAAATTGGTACAAGCAAACTGCAGCAATTACGTTTCTTAACTGTTTAACCTTCAATAGTAAAGTACTAAATGCATAAACCATCACTTATACAAAAATGGCTACTGCAGCCTCACCATCACCTTATCCCTAACAGGTGACACAACTTAATCTCTAACAGGTTTCTAACTTAATTTACAGTTCACGGTAGGCAGGAACATTAGCATCCCCACTTGCAACGAATGCTGCGGTTCAAAGCTATTAATAGCACAATCAACGTTACCGGAGCAGCGGCAGACTTTGATGGAAAAGATCGGAAGTAGGCTACATTCTCTTACCGGCTGCCTCTCCAGATTTCAAAGATGTTCAGTAGTACAAGAGTTTTTATTACATGCATTTGCTGTGGTTTTCTAACAGCTCTCTCGTGCCTCCTTGAAGCTCAGTTAAAACACCTGCTGCTCGTGTCTGCGTCGCGTGTATGACGTAGCGTCTTGATGCGTTGGTTATAACTTTGCGTCAACCAGTAGTTGAGCTGGTGAGTCCTTCCGCTCTCAATTTAAAATGAAATTACTATTTTTTTCCGTTAATTTCTTTTTATTTTCAGTGTATTTTCTTAAACCCCAAAGTAAAAATAAAACCACAGTTTGACTCGACAGTGTTTGTGGGTAAGTACTCAGTCTCTCAACTATCAATTCATAGGGACACGTAGGGTTCACTCCTTTAGGATCTCTATAGGGAAATTATGTTTCTGAGACCATGTGACTTGGGAGATGTCTTAACCTGTATGTTTTTGGTGAAGATCACAAAAACAAACACCCCGTGTGAATTGTACTTGCACAACAGCGTAGATATCATACAGCATCTGGACATGGGCAGTATTTGGTGAGACTTTGTTGAAAGCGGAAGAGCACACTGTATGGTCTGAACCTCGCTGCCGTTGGGACAGCAAATGGATCTTTTGGTTGTACACACAGTAAATACTGGTTATTCTTAGAAGATGGAAGATCATACAGGTGATGGTGACTGAGGCCGAGATGATAACCTCCTGCGCTTCACTTCCGCTCTTGTCCTGTCAGCTCGCCTCTCCTATGATGAGCCGTGACCTCCGCGGGCCAGGTGCAGTGCAGCCCAGAGCTCTCCGTTCCCCGAGTGCCCGCTCTGCCTGATGCCCCTGTGAGGAGCCCACTGAGTGCCCGCTCTGCCCGATGCCCCTGTGAGGATCCCACTGAGTGCCCGCTCTGCCCGATGCCCCTGTGAGGATCCCACTGAGTGCCCGCTCTGCCTGATGCCCCTGTGAGGAGCCCACTGAGTGCCCGCTCTGCCTGATGCCCCTGTGAGGAGCCCACTGAGTGCCCGCTCTGCCTGATGCCCCTGTGAGGAGCCCACTGAGTGCCCGCTCTGCCTGATGCCCCTGTGAGGAGCCCACTGAGTGCCCGCTCTGCCTGATGCCCCTGTGAGGATCCCACTGAGTGCCCGCTCTGCCTGATGCCCCTGTGAGGAGCCCACTGAGTGCCCGCTCTGCCTGATGCCCCTGTGAGGAGCCCACTGTGGCCCGGAGAGACCCTCTGTGTGCCCGGCACAGGCAGACGGGGAAACTGCCTGAAAATAACTGCCTTCCAATTAAAGGCATTTTATTCCTGAGCCTCAGAGGGGCATGACAGCAGGAAGTGCCTAGAACATGTGCTGGTGGGATACGCACAGGCCCCCGAGTACGGCACAGTAAGCAACGATGACTGACACAAAAACATGCCGCAGGGTTAGCAGGACTAGGTAAATAACCAAGTTTTCTGAGATTCTGATAATTTGTGTCTCCCATCTTTGGCCTCTGTGCTGTGCTGTGCAGTGCTGTGCAGTGCTGTGCTGTTCACTGAGCCCTCCCAAGTTAAACAAGAAGGGTGCCTCTCTTGTGTGAGAGTGCCAGATGAAAGGCTTCAGGCAGCGTTCGTGGAGGATTGCACATTTATGTCCGTGGTGCAAATACTGTACCATTGGTGTCTTTGTGCCACACTGTTGGCAAAGTGTTTCTGTCTGGATGTGTGTGTGTGTGTGTGTGTGTGTGTGTGTGTGTGTGTGTGTGGCCAGTGTCTAAGTTATGTGTATTATAGACTGTCATCTACAACACATGAACACGCTTGCTGAGAGCAAGAATTTTGCAGTGCACTTTCCCGAAATAATTGTGGGATGCCCCATCAGTGAGACTTGTTCACTTAATAATATTAACTTTTCAAGTGGTAGACATCTTATCATATGCATCTTGCGTCTTAGAGTGTGTGTTCACATCAAACTGATTTCCCTAAAGAAGCCATCCTGTAGCAACAGTGTGTAAGTGGAGGTGGCTCCATGTTTGAAGCTGAAACCTGTGATCTAGCTAACCTGCCTAAACATTCCTCGGGGCTGTGGATGCTGCCTTAAAAGGTGCATTCACTTCATTTCCTGCACTTTGATTCCTGTAATCTCCAAACCATGGCGTCCGAAGCCCAACAGGCTGTTGTTGTGCGCCTAACATGCCGGCCGTAGTATTCGTGTGCAGCTGTAGGGTGTTAATCTGGTGCGGCACAGAGTTCATTGGTACGGTGGTGAATGACTTTTCCTCCTCCCTCCTTCTTTATACAAATAGTCCAATCAGACCAATTAGAAAGATATGCCCCACGCTTGTCCTGGGGGATGTCTCTAAAATACACCATCCTACCGTAAACATTCCCCACCCATGCTTCTTGATGGCTGCGACTCAGTGAAACCACACGTTGAAAAACCCTTTAGGGAGCATCGCAGAGTTTCTGAAGAGTCTTTTGTCTTCCTCACACAACGCCCCAGTGGGATGTGTGTTTACAGCCGTTGTGACTGTCCTCTGAGTGATAGCACACGGGGGAATACAGGGAGACTGATGAGTCTCCGCCGTCTGTCCCACAGAAAAATGGTCCTTTGTGGAAAATTATTTTGTTTTTATTTTTATTTCTGATCGGTCAGTGTGAGTGTGTGTGTGTGTGAGAGAGAGAGAGAGAGAGAGAGAGAGAGAGAGAGAGAGAGAGAGAGAGAGAGAGAGAGAGAGAGATAGAGACTTTTTTCATAGTTTTGTGTTTCCCTTGGAAACAAACTGTTGGGTTCAGACGAGTCATGCTGGAGGTATTAGTGGCTAATGGCTCATCCAGTCTTGAGTACTAAAGTGAATACCTCAGAGCACTTTTACTCCGTTACCTTGGTGATGTAGTAGTGAAACAAAAGAGGAGACGGCTGGGTCTGTTCACAAAAATGTTGTTATTAGGGGACTGAGGGACAGGGTGCAGTTGCAAGGTCCTCTCTTGGAAGAATAGAATACATTTAATGTCCATCATCTTAAAAATAATCTTCTGTTGTTTAAATGGCCTCAGTGAGTATTTCTTGTATTTTTCTTGTAGTGTATATTTATAGGATGACATATGATCAATATGATGAACAAATAGTAGCACAGCGCTGCTAAAAGCCATAGTTGGATAAGCTAAGCCAGCCAGGATAAGCATCATAATTGGGATAAGCATACTAATGTCCATGTAAACACACTCATAGTGCTGGAAAGGATAGGAAAGACTCAATGAGACTAAAGACTGTCATGTCTAGCATGAAGAAGAACAGAACATGGACCAATTTAGAGGCAGAAGATTGGCTTCTGGGAATCTTCAATGGAGCCAGAGCTGATAAATGTATCCAAACAAATCCATCCCTCACGTACCATGATGAAGTTGTGCATGATGTACAGTGAAATATGCTTTCTGATAAGCCGCTGAGCTGGGCTAGTTCACGCTTAGTTGAGATGAAACAGGAATGTTTACTGCTTTAAAGAATTGACTGGCCCTCATTCCTCGAGCTTTTGGACACACAAGTATTTTCTGAAAATGTTTTCCTTTTGATAAATCCTCTTGTGTCATATGCCATTTACAGGGTATCATAAGGTGGATGCTAAAAGGTCCTCCTTTACAGGGGGGTCTATGTATCAGTGCTGTGCATTCAAAATGGATATTAGGATGTTTATTAAAAAACACTCAAGGTCTCCCCCCTGCAATCATGACTCAGCGATATTCATAATCCAGGCTTAGCGTAAAGATGGTATGTGACCTGGTTCCGTGATGCCAAGGTGGACAAATGCTCCACGCCCCTGTTCCTTTCAGGCACTGGCTTCTGGGATTGAACCACGGATCGTGCCCCCCGCAGCTCACACAACAATGATGGCACCATTTTCTAAATTAGCTCCCTGTGAAAGAATGTGAGGGGGCATGCTTTGGGTATGCGAGATATTTATGTTATAAATTAGATGCATGTTTGTCGTATGGTAACATCAGAGGCATGTGTGTGAAGCCCCAGTGGGAAGGGAACTGATTGTACGTATTTGTCACACAGAATCTTTTTTCTGTCCCAGTACTCCAAAGATGTTTTTTTTTTTCAAACTTCTGAAGAGCTTTACATCCCTGAGGGAAGCTATGCCACGCCATTCAGACGGCATGTAATGATGAAAAAACTGCCTGCTGAAATGACTCATTAATGAAGTACTCTATCCTGCAAAATGGCATCTCAGCATAACCCCAAATCGGGAAGAAAAGCCCTCTCTTCTTCCCTGTCATTTTAGATTTGCCTGGCTCTGGCACATTGAAACGTTATTTAGACAACCTGGCATCGCTCCAAATTAGTGTACATTTTTCATATCCAAAACTAAATGTTTTTGTTTTTCATATTTGCTCAAATGCACAGCATGCATGTGTGTCAAACACTGAAGACTTACTGAAGACTGTAAATCAAAGTATTACTGTAAAGCATGACTAACTGTCAGCTCTTTTAAAATCCAAGTGATTGCGGATCTGAATGCTGTCATTGCTCACGCGTGTGCTCCTTGCCACGGCTTCAACATGTGTTCATTTACTGGACTCTGACTTCCTTCCAGTGCCTCTTCTGTTTTACTTTGAACAATCAGACTCACTGACCTAGTGAGGTTATCCTATCCCTTTCTGAGTTAGTGAAACATGCATTACTACTTTTATAGAATGTATATAATGTGTGTACCTTCTCGCATTAACTCTTTGAGGAGAATGTGCTTGATCTTGAAATAAGGCTGAAATTCCCATCTTTGGGTCACATCACAAATGTTGGCTTTGCAAATGCAATGCTAAGCGTGCATCTGACAGCCCTAGACTCTCCACCTCTGAGCCCTGGTGCATTTATGATTGTGCACTGTATCTTTGTTCACCATGATAGAGACAAGGGTTTTGTGTGTACACTTTGATGGCCACCTGCTGGGCTGGCTTGTTGTTCCACCTGAGACGTTCACTATTCAGCTGAACTCTGTGTGGCTCCCCTGCTAGCTGGGTTCAGCAGGGTGGGGGTGGGGGGTGGGTTTAAGACCTCCTGAGGCAGCCTATCAGGAGAAGGTACAGGAGAGTAAATCTCTCTTTCCCCTTTTCTGTTTCTTTTTTTCCTTTCTCCACCCCCCCCCCTGCTCTTTCTCCCTCCCTCCCTCCCTCTATCTCTCTCCCTCTCTCTCTCTCTCTCTCTCTCCCTCTGTCTATCCCTCTCTCCCTCCCTCCCTCTCTCTCTCTCTGCCTCCGTCTCTCCCTCTCTTTCTCACTGCCGTGTGCAGGGCTTATCCAGAGCTGCTGGAGTGCATGCACACAGCACAGCCACAGCAAAGCAACTGTCAAACAGTAATCATCTGTGCCGTGCGTCTCGTTAAAACCGCGCACAGACTTTTTTCACTCAGAGATTACGCTCCGCCAGTGGCTGGCTTGTGTTTGACCGGCATCGGCCACGAGTAGATTAGGGCTCAGTTTTTTTTGGCCGACTCGGAGATCATTAAGGGATCGTTTTCTTTCCAAAGCGTGTGAAGTGATTAAGGAGGGCCGGACAGTGGTGGGCAGAACGCAGTGGATGTCAGAGAGGGGGAGAAAGAGCGAGAGAGTGAGCTGGACACTGCCATGTGTGTTGTGTGTGCGTGTGCGTATGCGTGTGCGTGTGTGTACGCGTATGCGTGTGCGTGTGCGTGTGAGAGCAAACTGAGTTGAGACAGCAGAGTGCACTGTGCGGGAGAGAGGACCGCAGGCTTCCAGAGCGCCCACCAGAAGGTATCAGGGCACGGAAGCGTGGAACACGTCAGTTGGGGCGCGGAGCCAGGGGGAGCTCACCTCATCCTCATCCTTCATCCTCATCCTCATCCTCACACATGTGGAGCCACAGTCAGCCAGGGAATGGAGGGAGGCTGTAAAATCACCAGCGTCTAAGCTTTGGCCTCCGCGTCTGACACAATCGGCAGGAATACAGCATCTGAAGAAGAACAGATACTCTTGGTTCCAGGGGGGCATCTTCACATTCATCAGAAGCCGATCAGAAGTGAAGCGGGAGATGTTAACAAGGAGAAGAAGAATCCACATTCCACTTTAGGGGTCACCAGCTGCCCCGACCTCCGCCCCCCACAAACGCCCCACTTCTTTTACTTTCCTTCCGCCCTATCGAGTCCACTCTCACGGGTGTGTCTGCTGGAGAAATCAGCCCCACCACCCCCCCCAAAAAATAAGGATCACCAGTCCTGGAGCACCTACCTGCAACCCTCCCCAGGAAAAAGTCAAAGATGATGTCCAAGCCGTCACGCCTGGCTAAGCCCTCCAAGTCGTCCGGGCGCAAGGAGCCACCGGGCAGCCGCTCCAGGATGCTGAGCGTGGGGGAGAGGCTGATGAGGGCTGGCAGTGAGGGTAACCTGGTGAGACCCAGAACCAGCCTGCAGCAGCAGCAGACTGGCAGCCAGGAGGAGCCGCTGAGAACAATCTCCCCCCTTGCTAAAGGTAGGAGCGCTCACAAGGTGGATATGCATATACTGTCTCTCTCTCTCTCTCTCCATCTCTCTCTCCCTCTCTCTCTCCCTCTCTCTCTCGCTCTCTCTCCCTCTCTCTCTCTCTCTCTCTCCCTCTCTCTCTCACTCTCTCTCTCTCTCTCTCCCTCTCTCTGTGTTTGTGGAAGTGCACATGCTAACTGGTGTTGACAGGGGTCCAGTGAGTTCTTTTGAGGTACAGGCTGTACAGATCACCCCTGGTGGTGAGAAATAGGTCATGCCTTTATGTTGCATTGTCATGTAAATGGCTCAATTGTGTCTGTAGCACAACATGATGCAACTGCAGTGTGCTCCCATGCCTCTCTGCCGGTCTCTGTCTCCTCCTGGCTCACTCTTTCTCACCCTCTCTCTGTCTGTCACCCTCTCTCTCTCTTTCTCTCTCACCCTATCTCTCTCACCCTCTCTCTCTCTCCCTCTCTCTCTCTCTCTCTCTAACTCTCTCTCTCACTCTCTCTGACTACT
Organism: Sprattus sprattus; assembly: GCF_963457725.1. NCBI lineage: Eukaryota > Metazoa > Chordata > Actinopteri > Clupeiformes > Clupeidae > Sprattus > Sprattus sprattus. The sequence goes on along the minus strand of NC_137923.1, from coordinate 1,917,060 downwards.
GTTTTAGTGTCTTCCTGGCTCACTCTTTCTCACCAGCTTTGGGCTCTCTCCCTCCCTCTCTATCTATCTCTCTCTCTCTCTGTCTCTCCCTCTTTCTCGCCCTCTCTCTCTCTTTTTCTGACTACTGTTTCTGTCTCTTCCTGGCTGACTCTTTCTCACTCTCTCTCTTTCTCTCTCTCTCTCTCTGACTACTGTTTCAGTCTCCTCCTGGCTCATTCTCTCCCTCCCTCTCTCTCTCTCTCTCTCCCTCTCTCTCTCCTTCCCTCTCTCTTTCTCTCTCTTTCTCTCTCCCTTCCTCCCTCTCCACACACTCACACTCTGCATACAGCATGACCTGGGCTTAGATCAGCATGCCTGAGGAGTGGGTCTTTAAGCACTGGACATTCCTGACTGAAGCAGCCATCCATTCGTATTGTTCACCGGATGCCCTCTCTGCATGTGGGGGATTAAGGAGCCGCTCAGGCTTACAGTGGCCACTCTGCTGATTAGTTACATTCCTGTCATGATCATCACATTCTCTCTCTCTCTCGCTCTCATTCTCTCTCTCTGTCTCTTTCTCTCTCTCTCTGTCCTTTCTCTCTCTCTCTCTCTCTCTCACTCTCTCTCTCGCTCTCATTCTCTCTCTCTGTCCTTTCTCTCTCTCTCTCTCGCTCACTCTCTCTCTCGCTCTTATTCTCTATCTCTGTCTCTTTCTCTCTCTATCTCTTTTGTACTTCACTCTCTCTTTCTCTCTCTTTTTTTCTCTCTCTCTCTCTCTGTCTCTTTATATCTCTCTCTATCTCTTACCCACACACATGCATAACCTTGACAAAATTGCCATCGAACAACATGATTCATCCAATAGTTGTATACTCTTCCCTGGATAAAGTATAGAAACGCCATATTCTACCTGACCATGCAGCAATGACCCTTAACATATTGATAGATTGTGGCCTATATGCTGATTTTGCAAAAGCCATTGAAAGTGACCATTTCATTGGCAGTGTCCATCCATGTTTCGTGGATGTTGAGTGTACATGTACGCAGGACTCCGTACAGCTGGCATTTACGTAAAGCTGCTGTGCTCAGGCAGTGTCTGCTAAGAGCCCTGGAGGAAGGTCGTGAGTGTTGGAAGGAATGTGGCAGTGGCCTGGTGAGCTCTGGAGAGTGGGCAGCAATGAGAAGGACCCCTGGGAGAGAGTCTGCTCTGGTCGTCCCACATCAGGGAATCCCAGTGCCCCAGTGAGGCTGTGGAGGTGGCGGTGGCGGTGGTGGTGGGGCCCGGCGGTGGTGGCGGCTCCGCACCAGCCCTCTTGACTCTCTCTGACTTTGAATCCTCTTTGCCCCTCCTCGCTTTCACTTCTGCCAGAGAGCCGAGCCTAGCCACGGCATAAAAGCCACATCAGCCACACTGCATGCACCTACTGCCACTAGGTGGAGCAAGGAGCGGTGTTTTCTTCTTCTTCTCCTGTGCATGATTTTGCACACATCGGAAAAGGAGATCCATCCCGACAAGAAATGTGGTTCAGTGTTGTCAAAGTGTGCCTTCAGACAAGTTCAGTTCTATTTCCTCCGTGCTGGCACCCAACCGCCTGAGAGTGATGTGCCAGAAGACCCCTCCCATCTACGCAGCGGCACGCTTGTCCTGGAGACATTAGCAGTCCTCACACATCACCGCCTGATAGGCCTGACATTTCCAGTGGCTGAATCTGCTTGGCCGGCTGGACAGGCTCAATTCTGCCTGGAAAGAAAGGAGAAAAAAAGATTTCCCTGAAAAGCCCGCTGCACTCTGGGGCTGGAAACAACAACGGTCCGAACGTATACCACACCTCGAGCGTCCTCTGTTCTCAGATGCTCTTTTCCTGTGGCAGTGTGCAGCATGCAGTGTTTCACTAGAACATGTGCCCTTCTGGTTCAAAAGAGACTCAAAAAAGAGATTTGAGTAAAGGCTGTGTGGGGAAAAATGCCGTTTGAGCAACCTCTCTCAACTACATAAAGCCCTAGTAAAGAATGTAATCAGCCTGTCACCTGGTCCTGAAGACTTCATCAGGGCCACATTGACAGAGCAGAATAACCCAGCAGAGCGCCTAACCTGGATCATGGGTACATACAGGTAATTAGGTCACCTAGGTACCTGAGTTTGGAAATGAGCAGATAAATGCTAGCATTAGTGTGGCTGCGAGCTGAGCCGAGTATCTGTGGGGGGCCCTCCGCCTCGGAGAGTACCTGCTCTCCGCCTCGCTCTTGTTTGCCTTCAGCATGCCCAGTGATCTGTGAATGACGCATTTAATGATACCGTTTTTCATTGCTAATCTCAGCTGCTCGGAGCAGATTGCAGGGCTTTGGCAGAGGACACAGCCGGCAACTGGGCAGTTGCTTGAACTCGCGCGGCGGCGCTTTCTCTCTCACCCCTGCAGGTTAAGCATATGCCTCCGTTTACTCCCGCCATAATATCTTCCTCCTGATTACAGATTAAATACTCTCAGAGCAGGGCGAGATGTGTCCACTGCCCAGGGTGTCTCACCAGCCCAGATTGCTGGAGAACGTTTCATCTGTTCCTCAGATTCAGTCCGTCGGTATTTTCAGATTACCATCTCCAAAGGTAATTGGAAGTGTTGCTCATTATCGTCCAAACGTAGCCTACTGCTGCCGTGCAAATCGTGCGTGGCCGTAA
>NC_137923.1:1866907-1904407 GCF_963457725.1 Sprattus sprattus | reverse complement strand
GCTCCGGTAGACGCGGCGGGACGGGACCACACGGGCGGGCGCTGGGGTTAGTGCAGACAGCGGGCAACAGGTGTGAGGTTCAGAGTAGGGGACTGAGGAGTGATGGGAATTCAACAATGTGTTGACATGGCCTTTATGTTTGTGCGTGTGTGTGTGTGTATGTGTGTGTGTGTGTGTGTGTGTGTGTGTGTTTGTGTGTGTGTGTGTGTGTGTGTGTGTGTGTGTGTGTGTGTGTGTGTGTGTGTGTGTCTATGTGTTGCTGTGAATACATTAGCTGAAGCCTCACTTTCAATATCTGTTTGTTTGGAGGTCAAAGCTTACGAAACGTCAGCCGAATAAAACGTGCCAGCTTTTGCCTTACCCCTGTCTGGCAGGCTGAGCACAGGGTTGGGGGTGGAAGGAAGACTGTGCTACATGTGTGGAGACATGTCTTCATATGACGGTTTGTGTGTGTTTGGAGATTAAGGGCTTCAGTGTGGGCCCAATTAGATGCTTTTGAGGACTTGCATGTTGGTGAGAAAGACAGGTTTGTTTGAGTTTAAGGCTATATGGTTTTACTGCAGGGCAAATCAGCTGCTTATGAGAGTTGCACAGGCACTCCCCGGAAGCTTAGTGATCATAGTGTAAGCACTCATCTCCAAGGTAACCAAGGTACATCACAGCGAATGTAAATCCTAGAATAATCATGGATTAGGATTAACGATCGGAAATTTAATTTGTTTTGGCAACATCATAAAATGTATCTTCACACAGGCTCAGTACAGAATACTACACACTCAAATGTGCAGATGACTGTGCTGCTTTTTCTGAGTCTTAATCACCCAGCTGTCCTTTCACTGACATTTTAAAGTAGAACATCTTTGTCTGAGTCATGACCGTCAGGAAGTAAGCCTCGGTTTTGTCCTGCGTTTGGAGGAGAAGCTTTGTCTCCAAACGGACAGGCAGCTGAGTCTGATGTCATGTTCTGTTAGCACAAACAGAATAAGTGTGTAACTGACGAGCTTTGCAGAACCTTCTAGCACCCTCTCCAAGATCTTCAGTTGGCCATGTTTTTTCCCCCCCGCAATGCTATGCCATTTATCCCTGTTTTACACAAATGTGTCTCTCTTAAGGACCCAGCTTTCCCCCCTCAACACATGGCAGCCTGCTTAATTAAGGCACAATTCGAGATCCATAGGAGTTTTATGTGACTTAAATCCCATGAATATGGATGGGGCAGTGGGAGCTGGAGCTGAGTCACTTGTCTTCCAGTCCACTTCACAGCTTGCGGGAGCTGTGAGGCTGATGAGGTTAGTGGCCCAGACCCCTCCTCCTGCGGTGGGTTAAGAATATCTCTCTGCATCCTGGGTAATCTCAGTTCGCCCATAACACGTCAGTGAGGTAGCTGGCCTTATTATTGGTACTACCCACTATTTCGCTGTGGATGTTTGTGTGTGTCTGTACAATTCATAATTCATCTGCCACACCATTACCGAATTGATTTGATAATATTAGTTGAACGTGTGAAATAAACAGAGTTAATGGCTGGAGTGAAACGTCGTAGGGAGAGGGGGGGGTGCCTGCTGGACGAGTTTCTGTGTGAGCATATGCTCTGCGTCCATCTGGATTACATATGAGAGTGTACTGTAGTGTCAATGCTTTACATGTGTGCCAAATGGGCCAGCTCTGTGTGCTCAGCCTGCAGGGCATTAGAGCTAAACAAAAAAGGTGCCCAGCGCATGCCCACTGTAAACATTTACTGTGCACTTTCAGATTTATTAACTGTGCTCGTCACTGATCGGGGAATGTACCACCCTGAGAATGCTGATTCTGTAGACTGCTGACATATTTGAAAGCAGCTTTTTAAAATAATTAGTCAAGTTTACTTACAGTTGTCTCGGCTTCATTTTGACTGGCACTTGGACCGAATGGAAAGACCTAATGCTCACTGCATTGGTTGTGTTACAGCACCACGGTTATAAAGCCAGACTCAGCTCCTTTATCACCGCTGTCAGGCCTTTGAGACGTTTTATTCCTTTCTGATACATTTTCCTATCTGAAAACTTCTGAGTCTGAATTCTTCACCGCCCGAGATGAGTTTGCCAGATGTTCTAGGTGCATTGTGGTGTAATCAGTGTGAGGTCTCCAATGTTAATCTCAGTCCGGTCTTGAAAAAGCATAGTTCCTGAAGCCTCTCCATGAAACAGTAAACAGGTGAGGACTTTAAATCGGATAGTCTAGTGACCAGGCCGTCCTCGTCAGCAGACGAAGGAGTAAACCGACCCCGCGGAATAACAAACAGCTCCGTCGTCTTTCGGCAACGTTGTGTGCTAAAAACCTCTTCCTCTCCAGTAGTTACACAAACCCTCATGAAGAACAACACACAGTTCCAGGCAGCTAAAGTAAAGTCAAGGCCGTGCTCTGTGTTTTCATGTTAACCCAACGAGAGCTCTGGGCAAAGCGTTGTTGAGAGTAGTGGATTTCCTTTAGCAAAATATGAACATTTATGGCCGAATTTGGACACGTAGCAAAGAACACAGGAGTGGAAATGTTTTGGTCCACATGAGAATCTGAGCAGGGATGAATATCCTGTTGGACACCGTGGGCTCGCTGGTACTGGGCTGAGAGCTCACAGTTCATGGAACATTCCTTGGTCTGGAGTCATATAATGGCAGGAAGAGCTGAATATGCCAAAAACACATGAGCAATAGAGTTTGAAGCAGTCACATTATGGACACCTTGGAAAGGTTACGTGTCGTTCACTCCAGTTATCCTTGCATACGTTTATAAGCATTCAGAAAACACTACATTAAAAAACTTTTTTGTTCTTATTTTACTCTTTAAGAGTTCTTTTCAAGAGTCTCATCAGGGCAAAGCTATGTCACAATGCTTTGTTTTTCTATGTAGCGATGAAAACTAAGTTTCTGTGAAATATGTGAAATACGCCGTTCCGACGTTCTGAGTGCACTGCAGCTCTTTTCTTCGTCCTCAAATAATTTCCAAACGGGACCATAACGCAGAAAGGATAGTTCCAAATGTCATAAATTAAACATACTCGACATTAGACTTTGGAGGTTGTCTAAGGGGAAAAAGACACATTTGGGCAACTGAACACAGAACTTATTATATGGAGACTTTTAAGTGCTGTTAAGCAATGGCAAGAATGTCCTCTTCAGAGGAAGTGTACACATGACATGTGGACCGAGCCAAGAGCTCCACTTACCATCTAACCACATCGGCTTTACTGTGTGTGAGATGGGCCTGATCCAGTTTGAGACACACTGCAGTTCAATAGGGAGTGGTTACTACATTCCCAACCGATGACCCAAGCTGTCCCATCGCCCTCAGCACTATAGAATGTGGCCATGACTGAAGCTGATCGCAATAGAGGTTGATCTTACTGTATTGTAATGACACGCTTGGTTTAGCTAAATCCACAACACGCAAGGAGGAAATGCACAAATTTGTCTGATCTTCTCGCACTGTCAAGTGAGATTATACATGACGCATGCAAACATTCTTGAGAGTACGTAGAGGGTACAGGGGTTTGCTTTAGATGGTATGGTAAGTTTAGATGTAGTATATGTACTCAGGAGCATCTGTTCTGACACACACAGTTTTAGACTGTGACAAGTAAAACTGAAAATCTAAGTACACGAGCAAGCAAACAGGAGAACATTGCACTGATAAAACTAATTATTTTCTTATTATCCCGTACGAAGGTAAGTATGCTAAGCTGCTTATCACAGCTGGTACAGGCACCCATGGTTCATGCAGATTTTCCAATGAGCACAGATTTGAATACAGGCAATTTTAAAAAGTCCTTTTCCTGAAAGAGTCAACCCACACGAATCGGAGCAACTAGTGAAAAGCGGCAAAAAGCTCTTGAAATAATTGTAAACGTTACATTGAGCTGGAGACTGTGAAATAGGTGACCTTTTCTAAAACTAGTAATTAGTTGTAACTAGTTTTAATAGTACTGACCACAAGGGCATGGTGTTTTCATCTGACTCAGCCTCACATTGTATCAAAAACTGCTTAGTCAGGGGTTGCCATATGGCGCAACTACTACATTATATAAAAAAAAGACAGAACAGTTTTAAGAACTTTGGTACTGAAAGCTACCTTGTTCTCCTGTATCTGTCTTCCTGGCTCTGAGAGTGTGAACAGGCTGCTGTTACAGGAGGACAAACAGGTTCTCAGCTTGAGAATTGTGACCCTTCCAGCTTAAGTATTTCAGATGTTATCTGATCAGATCCAGTGTCTACTTGTCGACTACAGGATCATAGAGAAATACAGCTGTGTGAGGGAGAGATCAGGACAGTGAGGCAGGTACCTGCCCATGCAGGTAAATCATCAAACTGTTCAACATCTGTTTGTATTCTAGAGTTGCCATTATTACAGTGGCATGCTCACATCTCCTGTCAAACACACACACACACATGCACACACACGCACACACACAAACACACACACAAACAGGCCCGCTTGCAGAGCTAACTGTCTTGGCTCTGTTTTATTTAAATTGTCTCAGTTTAGCAGTACAGAAGTTTGAGATGGACAGTTTTTTTTTCTTTCAGTCATAGATTTAGAGCCTTGTTGGCTGCTGTCCTACATGTGTATGGTAATTAGAGAATTAAAATCAGGCAACAAAAGCTGTACCCCACTGAAATATGGGCCTCTTTGACCACATTAATGCATTAAGTGAAAATCCCTCTAGTTTTAAATCCTTCATTCACCATCCACCGTAAAATTCGTAAACAACTCTTGCATTAATTACTTCTGGTGTTTTCCGCTGTTCTTTTCCTCGTTTTTCTTCTGTGGTGAGTTTCCTCCTACACAGCACTTTAGCTGGTGCCTCGTCATGTTCCTGGCGTTAATCACCTCTACCACAGAAGGATTACTTTCTCCCTGTGCTTTGTTAAAACACTGGAGCCCCTGCCAGGCATTCTCTTAGCATCTCTGTCATAGAGAGCTACATAATGAGGCCCTTGTCTGGCCCTATACCCAAGGTGCCCATCCCATGACAACTTAATGACAAGCAAGCAAGCAAGCAAGAAACGGGTATTAGGCTAATTGTGTTGTTTGTATTTGTGTGTGTGTGTGTGTGTGTGTGTGTGTGTGTGTGTGTGTGTGTGTGTGTGTGTGTGTGTGTGTGTGTGTGTGTGTGTGTGTGTGTGTGTGTGTGTGTGTGTGTGTGTGTGTGTGTGTATGTGTGTAGAATTCTCACAATGAGCGCTGTTAAAAAAAAAAAGAGATAAGAGAATCTAGTGAACCTAATGATGGAAAGGTTGCGCACTCATCCTGTCCCATTTTTCCACTACCCTGCTTCTTTCCATTTAGTGTTAATGGCACAAATGGATTCATCATTAGGAGAAATCAACAGTGTTATTACATCCGACTTAATCAGACCCAATATATACATCCACAGCATACATGAAGGATTACAAGATGGATGCATTAGACTTCATGAGCCTCTCGTTTAGCTTCTGTTCATCATGCATCACACCATGCTGCAGTTTAAATGATTCTACATGACTCCTACTGTGCTCCAGTGTGAATTATACAGACAGACAATGGTTGTCAAACACACACACACACACACACATGCACACACACATACACACACTCACACACACACACACACTTACACACACACACACACACACATACATACACACAAACACTTACACACACACACACACACACACACACACACACACACACACACAAATAGGTTAAAACCAACGGGAGGAATGAATTACGTCAGCATGTACAACCGAAGGATATCCTCAAGTGTCCACAATTTGACCTTCCTCTCTGAAAAATAAGCGCACAAACAATGGAGTTTTCTCCGTTCCTCTTACTGTGGGAGGGAAGAGATAAGGATCAGCACTCGATTGAAGCTGGTGAGGGGGAAATGGTTTTTCCAGGAAAGCTCTCAAATACACCTTCTACCTTAACAGTGGGACAGCGGCTCAAAAGAGAGCTCCGTCAGTGGGTGGGTGTCAACAGCTGATGACAGGGCGTAGGACGCAGTGACCTCCTGAGGGGTTGACATCACATCAGGGAGAATATTTTGAATGTTTTGTATGTGATGTCAACACTCCTCTTCCCAGAAGAAGACTATAAGAAAAGTTGCTAATTAAATGTTGCTCATCTTGTTGCTCATCCTTGTGGCTCTCTAAGGCTATCTAAATGTAATATGTGCTGAACTGAGGCTTTAATTGACTTCTATACATCTGCAGCCAATTAGAGAGCCATAACTGAACACTCACATTTTTTACTGCAGTATTATGTGGCAGGCTATCATACTCTCCTGGAATGGCGAAAAAAACAAATCATTTATTATATATGTAACAGTATAACTCTGCTCTGTTCATTTTACTGTTTAGGAAGGGGCCTATGTGTCATTGTGTTCTGCCATATAGCACCTCTGACAGAGCAGACAGACCAGGCTTCAGAATAAATATTGAGTTAACGTGACGACAACACAAGGCACTTTTTGTGAGATAACTCTAGTGTCCACTTGCTGACCCTTGGGAAACTAATTTGTTTTATGCGAAACGGGTGACACAATAATGCCATTCTAAGCATGACAATGAAGTAACAGCTGGTCTTAAACAGTTATCTACAACCTCTCAACTAGTTTTAGCCGTGCAAACATTGACTTCAACGACATTAAATCAAGACTATTACACATTGTCATTACAAGATTATTACAAAGACTTTCAGTCACTCAGACCACTAGTTTACTGCATTTCCAGTTCAAAACAAAGTTCACTGCAGACTTTTCTGTGCTATCATTCCCCTTGGCTTAGTTTGGAGGAGAGAGTGGAAGCTATGCAACCTCAACCAAAGGTGAGGAACCTGCTGTTGTCCCACTGGCCTACTGAACGTCTGTTTGCCGTTCAACACAAGCCATGAAATATTAGAAAGAGGGTTAAGGGGATGAAGGTCTTGGGACAGCTCCCAGCAGGGTGATTTCAGGCAAAATTACAAGTGCTGCTTAGAGATCTGGGAACACACCCATTCCCATTAGCTCTCCTGCATCTTTTCCACTGTGACGGACAGAAATCAGGGGAGAATAGAATCCCCAACTCAAAATGGCTTTACTATAAGCTGTGTGTGGGAATTCAAATAATAGCTCTTTTGGATGTTACTGCAGTGCTGATGTTTGCGTGTCTGAACCACCGTGCAAAGTTAAGGGGCTCAACCGTAGCCACAATATGAAACCTGGGTGGATTAAGAAAGGTGATGCCATGTATGATTAAACAATTCATTTTTTCTTGGTTGTTCACATCCCCCAGAACACTCACAAAAATGTCTCCCACATACTGAAGGACGTACCATAGATATGCACCATAGATATGCACCATAGACTCTCCGTCTCCTTCCCACATCATCTCTGTGAGATAATGAATAAAGCGGATTACAGCTGCTCTCTCATTAGACCAATGATGCTTTGAAGTCAGAAGCTACCATTGGTCGGGGAGCTCTGCACGATAATGCTCTTTATGAAGCCGATATAGCGGTTTAGTGGCAGGCAAAACCTGCACACATTCAGTCAGTCATGTGGTGTCTGATAGAGATTTAGGGAGGCCTATTTTAGCAGTGAATTTCTTCAGTTGGCATGTGGAGTCTTTACATGCCTGGCTCTGCCAGACCAAATTTATGGGCAGTAGTTTATTCGACGTCAGACCATGTGTCAAGTTAGTTTAGTATGGATACCAAAACCAACCTGCAAGCTCTCAGGCTACGCTACAGCCTGCAAACAGGCAATCGGCATGCCATCTTACACTTCCGATTCAGAGAACCGTGTATATATGTTGCAACTTGCATCATGTGAATGATTTACACTACTTAATACCTAGTAGCTGTGTGAACTATGACAGCCAAGGCAACTGCCTCTCATGGCTAAATATAGATACAGAACCACACTACCATACCTTTTGTAAATGGAGTGCTTGGTCTTTGGTGGAGAGACAGATTTGGATAGAAACAAATGAGTACTGAACAGCCTGCAAAATAACATCCACACGCCTTTTTATCACTGGTTTGCAATCATCACATTCTCAATCAACAGAGCGCAGTGGCACTGACCTCAACTGCAGAGAGCGGAGCGGCTCTCACAGGGCTAGTGGCGGCCTCCTACAGGCGAGTAATGAGCCATCGGACGGAGCGCTCGCACGCTGGCTCCTGTCCGGGATGCAGGCTGTTAACGGGGTGACAAATGCCTTGTTTGTTGCCGGCCACACATCACCGTAATTGCTTTTGCCTGGCTAATGTCACCCTGCTCCTTTGATAGTCATTCCGGCTCCTGGATTAATTGTCTGTCCTTCTAATGAGGTGTAGCCATTGGACCATATGTGCAGCCACCTCCTCCTGAGGCGTCATTTGTGTTGTGTACTGTTCATAGCTGGGTAAGGAGCCATTATTATGGGCGAGAGAGGGAATGAAAACATGGACGCAAACAGGTTATTCGGACACATTACTACCGGTGCAGCCGCTCCCCTCGCCTCAAATAAAAATGTCTTTTTCCCGTTCTTTTTGTTATCGCCCCTCAGAGCTCAGCCACGGCAGCAACCAGAGGCTGGCTGCGGCAGAGAATGAGGCCCTCGGCCAACACCTCAGCAGCAGTGCAGACGACAGTGACCACTCGGACCCTTGGTCTCCGCGCACTCTCCCCAGACGCTACACAGTAGGGGGTCCTCGCAGCGCCGGGGACGTACTGGCAATGCAGCCGCACAACGTGGACCGCAAGCGAGAGGCCTTCTTGGAGCACCTGAAGCAGAAGTACCCGCACCACGCATCCACCATCATGGGCCATCAGGAGAGAGTCAGGGACCAGGTAAGGACTGCCATGAGCCACTCCTGTTCTCCTAGTCAGTAGGCAGTGTCACTGTCGAGTCGTATAGAGATCATGCATATGCAAATGCTTACCTTGCACAGGTCTGTTTGCTCAGTTAAAATAGAAAAATACAGAGTCATGCTGAAGACCTTCTGAAAAATTCCTGCCCTGCTAAATAGTACCAGAAGGCAGTTATTTTTGACATTCAATGAGTAGACAACTATAATATTCCCCTTTCACTAAACTTCTGGTTTCATTTAACTCACTGATTTACTGTATCCTTGTCTAATAATGCACGTAAATTACACTTCCTACGTTTCCAGTCGATATCCTTCATTTTCTGGATACGTCCTGTGTGAGTACTGTGGGAATGGGTATAAATATCTCTTTTACCACTGGAAACTTTCAGTACAATTATCAACCACATATTTTCTGTGGCATATTAAATGTCAAGTCAAGTCAAGTCAGATGTATTTTTAAAGCACATTTAAAAACAACTCACGTTGACCAAAGTGCTGTACAATTAAGTCACAATAAAATATCAAAACAGATGGACAATAGAAACAAAACAATTAGATACAAAAAATATATATATATATAAAAACAGAAGCAAAACACTCATCTATATACACAAAAAGCAAATTTACAAATGATCAACTTAAATCAGGAGGATCCAAATGCTAAAGAATAAAAGTAGGTTTTGAGCGTGGACTTGAAGGAGTCAATAGAGGGGGCTGATCTTATAGAGAGGGGGATGCTGTTCCACAGTCTAGGGGCTGCAACAATGTGGCACAGACCTCTGTGCAGTCAGTGTATGGACTGGGTTAGGGGCAGACCTCTGTTCAGTCTATGGACTGTTTCAAACTTGTTGCATGTAAAAGAAAAGCCATCATTATCTCTGCCAATTAAGTCAATGTGTTGTCTGTATGCCAGCATGTCAATGAACGTTTTGTTTTAGGTCATATTTGGAATAATTTCCCTCCACGATTGTGGCTCTTTGGTGGGCATTTTGCTTGTGTATGGTAATCACAAGCTAATAACACCCAAATGAATATAGAGTAACATAATGAAATGCAATTGAACTGAAATCACCACTAGATGGTATCAATGACATACTTCAGAGACCTATTATCTTTTTCCGAAGAAAAAAGATATTGCATATCTACTGTTCTGAAATATCGTCTGAAAACCTCCCGATATTCAAGATGCACTCTAAGCGTCCTGGACGTTTTTCTGCTATAATATAGCTCCAGAGACTCGGTTGAGACTTATTATCATGGAGTTGAAAAAAATATAAATTATTTCAGTCTGAATATAATTAATGTACGTTCGGAGATGAAGACTAATGGTTAAAGTTTCTCTTAGTTTGATGGAAAAATGGCAATGAAAGCCTACAGCGCCGTACGCAGTCTAATGTTAAAAACTGATAAAAGTTGAACTGCTCCATGACTCATTCTAACAAAACGGACAGTGAAAGACTCAGGTAACATCGCATGTGTGGGTGTGGTTAGTAACCATGGAGGGGAGTGGTGTCATTGGTGAGACAGCTCAGTTTACAGGCAAATACCCACCCACTATCACATCGGAATCAAAAGTTATCCTTTTTTTTAACAACGCATGTGCTTACCACGTCCCGTTTCGAGACAGAAAAAATAGGCTATCTTTCTCGCAGTTCCGACCGAGTTGGATATTGGATCCATTTTTAAGCGAAGAAATCGCTAAAACGTGGACGTTTTCCAGGATTACTCCAGAGCATGATTGCGGCGCCACTGGGTTAGTGTGATCATGTGCTTTTCAAGTTGTGACAAGTTTGCATTTGACGCTCGATCAAGATTACTTTGTGTTGTATTGTTAACTTTGGTTTATCTTTGTTTATGGACGCTCCGGTTTACACCATTTAATCATGTAAAGATAACACGTTTATGCTCTGTTACTCTGTAAGAACTTAATATGGTCCAAATGGACAGTACCGAGATGGCGTAAGGGCTGCTATTTTTTTTCTACATGAATTTCATTCAGTTTTGCCAAGTAAGCTAACCAGGTCTGTGTCTGTCTCCTTTGTATTCTGTATTGGGTGAGAGGTGAGCCTTGTAGGCCTATACCAGAGTTTTCTGTTGTAGACTATACACTGCTGTGTACGAAATGTAAACTGATTGTGACATCGCCGTTATTATTTTTATCAAGTGTTTGTAGTTGGTTTTGCGTTTTTGAACATACCATTTTACCATAAGTTTGTTTACGAAACGCGCGGAATAGACCGGAATCTGGAATCTAGATAATAAAGTATCAAATTTCACCTACTTGCAACAATTGCTGCTGTTGGTTTGAATAATGACATTTTCTGGTTGACGTATTAGCTTTAGTCGACTTGGATACTCTTCATTCTCAAGGTTGCCCGCAGAGAGCAGCCCCCTCAAATATGTCATTCCCCCTTGGATATTGCTACACTAGGAGCCCACACATCCCGTGGGAGTTAGTCGCATTCTCCTCCTTTTTGGCTTAATAGTCTGCCAGCCGTGCACCTAGATGGATGAAGGGTCAGGAGTTTGGGAGACATGATTTATTCTGTCCTGCCAAGCCTTTCAAAGAGCTGGCATATCACCAGCACAGATGAGGCCAGGGCTCTTGCCTCTTCATCTGCCTGTGATTAAAGGAGAGTGCAGTGAACTGTTAGAGGTGGTGCTCTGATGCCTTCTCTCCTTTTTATCACTACACTTCCTCTCTCTCCCTCTCCCATTCTCTCTCTCTCTCTCTTTTTTTTTAATATCTTGCTTTATTTCTCTCACTTTCCCATCCCCATGCCTGTTTAACAGACACACTGTAACACTCTTTGTGACTGCATGTGAGTGCTACCGTATGGTGACCCAACTCTCCTGTATGCCTGGAGTCCATTCTAGATTGATTCTTGTAGTGTTGGCTAGCATTCATAGGAGCCACAGCTGATAGCATGTTTGCGGAAGTGTTAGCAGATGTAGGGTACCACAGCTTTCTGTGTGTTTGTGTGTGTGTGTGTGTGTGTGTATTATTTATGCCTGTTTAAATACGGAAAATACAGATATTAGGCTTTTTGATGTGTATGCACCTTAACCCTCAGTTGTGACCCAAATTGTTTGCAGTAACACAAACCCCTGCCAAAGACTAAAATGCTTTGCTGAAGTGCAACTAGCAGTCAGTGCATATGAACCGCTTTGATCCCAGTCAGGCTCAGATCTCAAAAGCAGTGTGGGCACACTAGGCTATTCTTACTGGCAGACTGTGAAAATGGTTTTGATTTAATGCCAGGTAAACCGCAGTGCCTGTGTGCACAGATAACATCACACCCAGTCATCACCTCCAGCTCTCTGCCAGCAACCCTCAGAGCGTGAGGTGAGCTTTGCAACCGTGTTAACCGTGTAGAGTGAGGTGCACACTTCTGTGCAGTGTAGTAACCCTTAATAGTCAGGCTCTGAAATGGTTCATGGCACTGATAAAATTAAGAGTGAAAAGCTTTTAGCTGGGGCCAGACAGCCAGTGTACAAAGTATAATGTTTGATAAACCGATTCCTGACTATCAGACGAGGTGATGTGATCCAGAATTTACTGTGCATTGAATGAAAGCTATAAATCACTGTTATATATATTCTCTGTTCTCTCAACGACAGCAGTGAGCATCAGCCAAAAGGTTTCAGGTGTTTTGCTGTTGATCCAGCATGCCTCAGTGGGCTGTTTTGTGTGGTTTGTGAGGCGTCTGAGGCCTAGGCTCAGATATGCGCCTGAGGCACTGATCTGTTGTCAGACAAGCCTGGTGTGGTCAACCCCCGACTCAAAACACTGACATTCCTGTCGGGTCTATGTGGCCCACTAAGTTCACCGGCAGCTCACACACACGCCACACATTAATGGTTGAATGTCCAGTGCGTAAGTCAGACGTACTTATTTTTGGGAAGGTGGGGAGAACAAGCATCTCTGTCACAGAATGCCCCTGGCTTGTTTCAATCTAAACCGCTTTTGCCATGCAAGTGTGTCGTTGACATTAACGAAATATTCCAAACTTCCCACCGGCAAAAAAGAAATGAGTGATGTCATCCAGTTCAGCTCAGTCATTGTTTTGCCGAAACTTCGCTACAAACCGATAACAGAAAGTTCAAAATGTAATACGTGATGAATGTCTTCTATTCATGCGTTTGACATCTGAAATCCACCTTGTGTCACAGGGATCAATCCTACTCAAGGGTCTAGTGCAAACACACATGGCTCGGCCTAACGTGTGCTCACCAGAAGAGGACCAGATGTACCTGTTTGGTCGCACATCAGATGCTCGTTGACACGACACTTTACTGATGTAATATAGGAGCACTGCTCTGATCTCTCAGCTAGCTGCTGCGGCTGCAGCCCCGACCGCTATTTGGATGGAATACCTGGTGTGGGGTCAAGCAGATGCATTCTTCACTCTCTGTGCAAATAAAGGTTGATGGGGCCGATGGGTTTGGCACCGCCGAAGTGCAAACGTGCAGCGGAGAAGACAAGGTGTGCTGCTGCAGGATGGTGTGACTCTGGAGGCTTCAGATTCCGACCAGCTATTCACCCCCGCTCCCATTTCACTTGGAGTTTTGGGATAATCACCGTGAACTTCCTCCTCACTCCTTGTCATGTTGGGTCAGACCTGGCGCTGGGCTACACACGGCCATGGCAACTGCATGAAAACACTGGCCCACTGAATAAACATAATCTGGCTCATCAACCTCAGCAATGGAAATAGCTGGAATTAAAGTCATGAAACAGATTAGGCCATCTTCGACAAATCTAAACTTGACCCAGAATTGCACAATATGCATGAATAGCAAACGTTATTTATGCAATCGCACATAGTGATGCTTGTTCGCTCTTGGAGTCGCGCTCTTGCTGTGTTTTTGCCAATGATTGGGATAATCTGAAGTCTACTTGACCATGCAGTTGGTAAACAACACAAGCCTCGGGTCTCAATTTCTCATTTGGAGCGAAAAGAGGTGTGAAATTGTATCTCTTTTTTATATTATTAATTTATTTATTGAAATTTTTATTATATATTTTAGGCCGGATAATGTTGAACACATCACATTTATTCACTCAGATGTGTATACATCATGTTTGTTCACTAAATCAAATAATGCTGTCCCCTGTACAGTTTACACTCACTCTTAAAGGTCAGACAGAATGGGGGACTCCTCTCCTGGTGATTTAGTTTTTGAGTTAGTGGCCTGGCACATTTATCTTTCCTGTACCTATGAACAACACACAGGAGGGCAGTAGGAGGAGCAGCGCCCGATAAAGATGAGTAGGGGGTTGGTGCTGAGTGACAGGACCACAGCGGCCCAGGGGGTTCACCTCAGGTAGTGCTGCAGCCGCGTGTGTGTCAGAGCAGGTCAGCGCGGCACCGCAGCCCTGATGAGACCGTCTGACTCATGTGTGGGCTTTGTGCGTGTCATTTCCTCCCTGTTCCACGCTGTGGAGGGGATGGGAGGACGCCTCGGGGGAGCGCAGGCAGGCCTACCCATCTGCATCCTCCCTGGGTTTGTCCTGATGTTTATGCTCCGCTCTGCTCCACTCCACGCTCTCTGTTTGTACAGTGTTTATTTTATTTCTTATCCAGTCAAAAAAAGAAACAAATATCCATGCCAGATTTGGCATATGTATCTTATCTCTGCCATTAAGCATGAAATGTTTTTTTTTGTTTGTTTTTCTTGTTTTTGTTATTGTCGTGTGTTTGTTGGTGTTTTTGCCCTTCTGTACAGATGTAAGGTGACGGGGTTAAACGGTAATTGACTGAAAGAGGTGTTGACAGTTTGTGTTCTTCACTCTTCTTGCCTCTCCCTACGGCCTCGGAAAGCAGCCTCTGCCTTTGACAGACGACCTCTTAGGCAAAAAAAAAACAGATCTCAGAGCAGTGGCTGGCTGTTTTCTTTTATTTGGATCACTTTGAACTGCATTGAAGTACCCAACTTTTAAAACATGACGACACCAGCACAGGAGAGATTATCATTCGCATGGCAGAATCCATGTTTCATCTCAGCCGTGTGTATGTGTGATTCCAATTAGTCTGTGCACTGTTGCAAACCATACTTTGAGGTTATATTGCAACACCGACTGCTTAGAAGGTATGCGTATTTATGATGCACTGACCGTGTGTGTATATGGTGTGAGACCACACTATGCTATCAATTTGTTCCTTCATGTTTTCCCCTTCAGATGCCATTAATAGCCATGGTGCTGCTGCCTATAACCAGAAGTCTTTATCAGTTTCTCTCATGGAATTTAAATAATGAAAATATCACTCCGACACCCAAATACAAACACACATCCACAATTTTGACCTTTCACATCTTCAATTATTTTTACAATTCAAAAGATGAATTGCTGGTTGTAATTTGACAATAAACCATATACCACATATAATCCATACCACCTACAAACAACCAACTCATTCATTCCATTAATCTGTGTTGACATTACCAATAAGTCTTTATTACATCGAGGCTGCCTGCCTCTTGCCAGCCCCAAGCATATTAAATACACCTCTGGTAGAGAGTTGGATTTAGCATGGTATAACAAATTCTATTATATCAAACAAAAAAAAACAAACCTCCCCCTTTTGTGCGCTCACCTGCCTCTTTGCAACCCAGGAGCTTACCTATTTAAAGTGATAGGCCTACAAATAAGGAGGAATTCATTCAGCTCGGGATCTGGTGAGAAAAGCGGTATTTTGTTCCTGTCCAATGCATTGCTATTTTTTTTAGATTTTGAAGAGGACTGTTTCCATTCTTGGGATAACGTTTACCCACGGAATTTTTTGATTTATTCTAAAGACAATCAAGGAAGCAGGCCGACACTCCGGCCTGGCGAGTCTCTATTTCACGTTTGGACTTGTTGACGACACGGATAATTTTTTGTTATGTATATAATCACACACGGAATAACAACGAGCAAAGACAGTATATGTACTGTATGATTTCTGTGTATATGTGTCTGCTATGTTTATTAAGCCTATTGGCGTTTAATATAGATCTTCTTGATAAAGTTATAACAGCGAAATGAAACGAGTTTCTGTTTGATATAAATCCAATTTGTTATAACTGTTTGAGTTTTATGTTGATTGTAGATATTTTGGTTTAAATGGGTACTTCTGTAGCGTCCAGTTGTGGTAAACACAAGGAATGTTTTTGGGATGTCTGGATAAGGAAAGATACCATCTGTTCTGTGGCATTAGACCAAACGCTTTTAATAATGACTCCGAAAAATATTCACCATATCTACCCCACTCCAAATTCAGTGCACCGGAATATTCCAACAGCTGATTTGTTTGTGTAGTGTGCCGAGGTGAAGTTCCATTAATAAAGCAACTTGTGTTTTCACCCCTCCAGGTCAGACTCCCTAAGCACAGCCCAAGCCCCCAGCCTGGCATAGGGGACCAGGGGGAGCCTTTGTCTGTGGCCTCTTTGGAGTCTCTGGAGGCCATGTCTGAAGGAGATTCCCCCAGTGCCTTCACCCGAGGCACCCGCTCCAGAGCCAGCCTGCCGGTGGTGCGCTCAACCAACCAAACCAAGGACAGATCACTGGGTAAGCAACTCAACTTTACCACACAATACTACACTCGCTCATTCACTCACTCACTCACTCACTCTCAGTACTCTATGGTCACTCGCTCACTCGCTCGCTCACTCACTCTCAGTACTCTATGGTATGTTAGATGAGCTGTGGCTTGATGGGTTTCATCCTATTCACTTTTGTAATAGTTAAGTAACCAAGTAACAGAACAGTTACAATGACACAAGGCACAACAACAGCCTTGTCAATAGAATATGCTTTCATTCTTACAGCACCAGGGAAACCATTTTATATGCAGAATAGTTCTTTCAGTATGTTAAAATCATACTTATAAAACTGATTGTTCAAATCCTTGATTGTGATTGGCTAAAATCCGTTGTAAAATCCAGCATAACCTTACAGTTTCTCCTCATAACATTCTATGATAACATTCCATATTACTGTGCAGCGAAATGGCAAGGCAAGTCAAAAACAGTTTGGAGATTTTTTTTTTTAAGGAAAAGGGCACTGGCTCCGGTTTCACTCCACAGTGTTGGGATTTAATTCCAAGCAAACGTGAAGCCACAGTCAGCCTTTCAATAAGATCTCATTGTGGTTTTTCCGAATGGACTTGCATGTCTCGCAAAGTCCGCTTGAATGGAAAGTCTCAAACTGCAGCGCCCATTTAGTTAAGACGTACATAAATTAAAACTATTTGCAATATCAACATGTCCGCAGTAAACCATGAGACTATTTTTCCCAGCAAACAGGAACCTCTTTTTGACTTTAATATGCATCATTATTAGAGGGATATGCTGTCTCTCCGATGGAGCCTTCAGACTCACACAGATATATTTCAGCAACATCTGGTAGCTTTTATTGCCATGCAATTAAGTGGTCCACTGAAAAACATATCTCTGCAAAATACTTGAGTTTAAATCATACTGCTAACATAGCAGTCTGCGCCGGAAAGGTCTTTGAGGAAGAC
This sequence comes from Sprattus sprattus, assembly GCF_963457725.1. Lineage (NCBI taxonomy): Eukaryota > Metazoa > Chordata > Actinopteri > Clupeiformes > Clupeidae > Sprattus > Sprattus sprattus. Next base: position 1,887,050 of record NC_137923.1, on the reverse strand, counting down.
TGTAATGGACTGTTTTTAGAGAGTACACAAATGAACGCAGCGAGCTGTGGCTGCTGTCAGTTATCATTGCTCTGAGCTTATGCTGTCTGCTCTTGTGTTGTACATGCCCCTCCATCCTGCTCTTTCCGTTTCTCTCTTCTCGATGTGTTATGCCTTACTCATCAAACCGTACTTAACAAGCCACAACAGGCCAACAAACCAACAACAAGTTCAATTACTGCTGTTGGAATTTGGAAATTTGAGAACTCACCTAGACAGTTCTTAGTGGAGTTTTATAATCAATTAAATTGAACTGAATTGTGTCATTTGCTTTGTGGGGGGGTGTGGGGGGGTGTGTGTGTGTGTTTGCGTGTGTGTGCGTGTGTGTGCACGTGTGTGTGTGTCTGTGTGTGTGTGTGTGCGTGTGTGTGCGTGTGTGCACGTGTGTGTGCGTGTGTGTGTGTGTCTGTGTGCGTGTGTGTGCGTGTGTGTGCGTGTGTGTGTGTCTGTGTGTGGGTGTGTGCATGTTTGTGTATGAGACACCACTGACTCCAGACTGGTGTGCTCGCCCTCAGGTGTTCTGTACCTGCAGTATGGAGAGGAGACTAAGCAGATTCGGATGCCCAACGAGATCACTGGGGGAGACACCATCCGGGCCCTGTTTGTCAGTGCCTTCCCCCAGCAGCTCAACATGAAGATGCTGGACTCTCCCAGCGTGGCCGTCTACATCAAGGACGACATGAGGAACATCTACTACGAGCTCACTGACGTCAGGTGAGCTGGACAGCATGCTTTTTTTTTTTTTTTTAAGATTTTTTTTTGTTGCTTTTAATCGATAGTTAAAGTGAAGAGTGGGACAGGAAATGAGAGGGAGAAGAGGTGGGGAGTGGACAGGAGAAATTACATCAGGCTGGAATCGAACCTGTGTCCTCCATGGGCATCAAGCCAGAAAGTGGTCGGGGCTACTTCTCCTCTCCTCTCCTCTCCTCTCCTTCACCTCAATCATGGTCAAATTCCCACACTGACAGTTCTGTCCAAACAAGTCCTACCACAATACGCCTCGGTACAGTGTGTGTGTGTGTGTGTGGGTGTGTGTGTGTGTGTGTGTGCATTCCCTTGTCTGCAAACAATGACACAACACTGTCAGACAGTAGGGCTTTATGTTCCCCATGCAACTTGCTGTGAACTTTCTTCGTCCTTTGGAACTCCCTCTGTAAAACAACAAAGCATATGTATAGATTTGCTAAAAGAAAAACACAAAAAGTCCCCATTGTAATGCTCAACGTTTTGGTATGCAGTGAGTGGGTTGGGCAAATCTATTTGTCAGTGATTTAAGAGCCAGTTTATTGCAGTCCTACCTTGTTGAATGCTGCACAGTCAGGCAGTGGATGACCGATACTCGGTTTGGAAGCTTGTGGGAAAAAAAAAAAGGATACGCATCAAGAGCCACTGCTTCAAATAGCTGACATTTTGAAACCAGCCCCTTGCCTCAGGAAGCCAAACCACAATTAACGAGGCATTTAGATGTCCAAAAAGCCTCCGTGACACCAGTTCACCTCCTCAGCCCCAACCCCAACCATAACCCCAACCCCCACGGCCAGCCGAGCGGAGACGAGGGCCTGTGTCTGAACGTGTGCGGACTCCAGGGAGTGTCCTCGGCACCACACCCTCCGCTCTTCAGAGGAGTTCCAAACAAGCCAACAGGAAATGGGGGGGGGGGAGGAGAAGGAGGGGTGGAGGGTGTAATCCCTCATCTCTGTGTTGTTCAAAACATTGAGCCTGGGCTGGGCCTGGCCTGGGCGGCCCGAAGAATAGTTAAGTCCCCAGGCGGGGTTGAGGGATTGATGTATCTGGGCTTGTCATCAATAGCCAGGGCTGATTTTCAGTGGTGCCAGTGCGTCACAGTAAGAAAACGTCTCCTGCGATGCGATGAACTGATATTGCTTGCTTATGTGTCATCACGCTCATACGGTCGAACCACGATCTAATCGAAGCGCCGTGTAAAAGCGGTGGAATGTTGTCAGTGTGAGAATGGCACATCGAAGTACAAATGAATAGTCACCATTGTTCCCATTGTGTACTCACAAACACACAACTGCATGCAAACACATTCAAGTGAGGTGAATGAGTCCTCCACTGCCATCATGTCTCACCCTGCTTGTGTGTTCTGCAGGAACATCACACCTCACTCATGTCTGAAAGTCTATCACAAAGACCCGGCCCAGGCCTTCAATCACAACTCAAAGCCCAACAACGGAGACGTGAGGGTAAGTCGCTGATGCCTACCTCTCTCTCTCTCTAGCTCACGCTCTCTCTCTCTCTTTCTTTCTTTCTCTCTCTCGCTCTCTCTCTCTCTCTCTTTCTTTCTCTCTCTCGCTCTCTCTCTTCCTCTCTTTCTTTCTCAAACACACCGGAAAAGTGTGACGCCTGAGTGCTCTAACCTTCATTTTCTCATTTTCTGTACGTTAATCCTGGACAAATGCAGCTTCCCAAGATGCAGTTGTCTCTTTGTGAAAACCTCACACCATTCTTCAGGGATTGTGTGTTTTCCTCCACACTGTCTGGGCAGCAGCGGGGGGGATTCAAAGCCGGGCTGTATTTGTTCCTTCCAGGGTAGATCCTTCAGAGGGGTGGGCTGTGTTGTCACTCTGGGTTAATCATCAGTTGACTCAACACACTCTAACAGGAGAAGGTGAACACCACGTGGTTTCTCTTCTATTCAGAATGTTCTAGCTAGATTGATCCCAATTTCCAAGCAGCGATTAGCGTGAATCATCCACCTTTTTACCCTTGGGTAATTTTTAGAGATATTCGCTTGAGAGACATTTATTTGATACATTTACTTTTGAAGACAGAGTGACAGGAAAGGTCTCTCTTTAGCTTTGTTGCTGAGACTCCTTGGCCTCTGTGTTAGGTGAGGTGCTGCTCGTTTCCCCACTAATTAAGACCACTGTCTGTGATATATCTGTTCAAATGAGGTGGTGCTCGTTAGGGATAATTAAGACCATATCTGTTCAAATGATTGCCCTGAGCGCCTGACTTGTACACTTCATATTGATTCTAAAACACAGGAAATTGTAATAACATTAGTTGTGCTGTTACAATGTTATCAACCCATAAAGCATGTTTATATCATTTCATATCTAGTAGTAATCTTCATTCAAGAGGGAATACTGGTAATTTAGAAGATGTCTTGCTCATTCAGAAATAAGCAAACCCATGGAGGTTGTTCCATTACATAGTTGACCTTTCTACAGGAAGCTACTGCTAAATCCTGGCAGTCATGCAATAATGGACTGTCATGTTTGTAATCCAGGCAAATTATGAACACATCCTGCCAGGATTTGGACATGTATCCTCTTCTAGATTAACCTACTTTCCAAAATAGTCACGACACGTTCTTGCTGAAGAAGCAACAACTTTTGAAATTCTGTTGTTTGTCTCTGGAGTTCCCTTTTAATTAGTTCAGTTCATATTCAATATGTCAGATGGTGCGTCAGGATTGTCTTCCACCCTAGCTGGATGTGGTAGAAGCGTATGGTGAACATGTCAGCCGGCACAGCAAATCTCTCCGCTGGCTCTCTGATGAGGATACTGGATGGGATTAACATTTTTGTATTTGATCATGCCTATCTGCGTGCCACTCAGTCATCCAGAGTTTCATCCCCTAGGCCCTTCTCATCTGACCTTCTTGTGAAGTTCAAACTTGTGTCAGCTCCTTATTGCATGACTGATTTGCAGGCCCAAGTAACTCGTCTTTTTTGTCCACCAGGATGCGCGTATCCCATGGATGTTGTGCTTATTATTCATAACTTTTCTGTTTATCTTTTCTTTTTCTTTTTCTTTTCGTAACATCCGTCATGTCTGATTCTTCCTCCATCCCACCTTTCTGCCTGACTTCCAACTTGTATATTATCAGGGGTGTCCCTCATGACATTTTGTCAGTTGGATAAAATCTCTCGCGTATTTTTTTTTAGACCAGAGGAGTAGCATTCACCGGTAGATTTGATTATACATACAGGAAAAAAAGGACCCTGTGTTGCTTGAACCCACACCTGATTTGTGTTGAGGTTAGGGCTTGGTAGGAGTTGGATAGTGGCTGGAGCTGGGGCCTCCCTCCCTGATGTGCCCCCTCCTGCCTGAGGGGCAAGCGTGCTGGCTGGAGCTGGGGCCTCCCTCCCTGATATGCCCCCTCCTGCCTGAGGGGCAAGAGTGCTGGCTGGAGTCTGTGTGTGGAAGTCAGTGTTTCTGCATGGATGCAGTAGATGTGCTGGTCTTGACTCCAGTGCCTGGTGCTGAGACATTAGTTTTCCGTGCTAACAGCTTGGCTGTGCTGATGCCTATCACCCTATGTTAATGGAGATTGAGTTAGGAAATCTTTAAAGGGCCAAGCTGGCACACTATTGATTGAGTGTCAGCGTGCTAGATTAGTTTCAATAGAATAGACTTGGGTCATGGGCCTGGGACTGTCTCAGCTGCCTGCAGATTCCCTGGTATTTGACTTGACTTGATTTATTAAAGAAACCACTCTAATTATGGACATACCTTGCTATTCCTCACCCCTGTGCAGGAAGCTTAATATCAGAAACACACTAAGCCTCTTTCAATAAACATTCAATGAGTAGTCTGATGCAACAAAGGGACGATTTGTGTATGTGTGTGTGTCCTGTGTGTGTGTGACAGTGTGTGTGTGTGTCAGTGTGTGTATGTGTGCATGTGTGTGTGTGTGTGTGTGTGTGTGTCCTGTTTGTGTGTGTGTGTGTGTGTCCTGTGTGTGTGTGTGTATGTGTGTGTGTGTGTGCGTGTGTGTGTGTGTGTGCGTGTGTGCGTGTGTGCGCGTGTGTGTGTGTGTGTGTGCGTGTGTGTGTGTGTGTGCGTGTGTGCGTGTGTGCGCGTGTTCTAGACCAGCCCCATGTGAGAGAAAACAAACAGGCATAGACCCGCTCATCAAGTGTTTCCAAAGCCCCAAATCAATGACCATATTGTCCAAAGTGGCCGGTGCCGAGCCGTGTCTAAAAGCATAGTAGCCAGACAGCTAAGGTGCAATGCACACGAAGTCTAGGGCCTCCGAATCGGATTTACTTTTCACACCAATCGAATCTTTTAATTTCGTACATACGGAGGCTGGCAACGAGAGATTTGCGTAAACACGGAGGCAGCAGATTGCGGTGAACCGACTGTAGTACATACCTCACGCCTGTGGGTGGCGCTTTAGCGCTTTATTTACACAACTGAAAAAACGTGAAAAACCTAGAAGAAGAGACTCAAAAGCACAAGGTAAAGGAAGCAGCAAACGGATAAACAAATTACACAAGACATTCAAGCTCCAATTAACAACATTACATTATGATGGTTAATAAAATCAGTGGTCAGACTAAAGGATATGCGAAAATGAATTCTTTTTTCTATTGATAATAAAGAGTTTGGAACAGTAACATGACATGTCTGTCATCCCATCTCCCATGATGCATTGCTCTGAGCATTTTACATACATTTATGAATAAAAAAGCAAATTAAATCGCTGGCCAATTTATATTTTTGGTCATGAAAGTTATGTTACGTCTGAATAAGAAGAATTAGATCAAGATAGGGGGCTAATCAAAAATCAGAAGACTGGGTTAATGTAAGTGAATTCGAGGCCCACCATGAGTGAGATTTTGAGGGAGAACAAGTTATTTATATACTGGTTGGAGATGGCGGAAAAGATCACGTGGGGCAGTGACGTCATCAGGTTGCGTGAAACCGTGCAGACGAACACCAGCCCCCGTACCGATTCAAATCTACTCACTTTCTACCCCGGACTGCGATCGTTGCAGAAACGAGGTGCGGATAGAGAGTGTTCGTATGGATGATAGGGCTATCTGTATTAGCTATCCGTATCAGTTTGACAAACTAGGCTCCATGTAAACGACACTTAAGTCTCAAGTTAGTTCTTTTTGAATCAACCTTCACACAACATGAGAAGGAGGGCTTGTTCTTCCGTGCGTTAGGCATGGCCTCCCACTAATAGGTGTATTTATGGTTACTGCAGCCTCTTTTGTTTGGGTTGTGTTTATGTAGGTGTGGCTGTGTGGTTTTGCTCCCCCAGTCAATTGGTGAGAGATCCCTCTGTTTTCACACTCAGCAGCCAGCAATTGCGAGAGTGGTCACCATTTTAACAGTACGGTGTCTGCAGTAACCGAAACCTGTTTCCACTTGTTCAAATATGCCTCCTCCCATTGGAGTGTGCGTAAAACCCTATCTCTCCCTTGTGTTCGCAATCTTCTTTCATTAACTTCAAATAAAACTGCGTCGTTTCAGAGAACCAGGCCTGAGATTCTCAAAAGAAACACTGCTGAAGTCGTCATAGAGATTTCCAGAGTATAAACCTTTTGTCTCTTATTTACAGTGGAGCATCAGTACATTTGGGAGCAGGGTCCATTAGACTAGAAGCAGTACTCCTGTTATGTGTACCACTCCCATATGTACTTCTCCAAAAGAACTGTACATAAATTGATAAAACATTGGCAGCCATTTGTGCACGTCCTCCATTTCATCTGCACAAAGTTAATTTTTTTAATGATCTATTGATGAGTGTATTTGACAGTCAGTGGTGGAGGTAGTGGTGTTTCCCCCTGATAAAGGTGCTTAAGGTGATCATCTATTAATGAGTGTATTTGACAGTCAGTGGTGGAGGTACTGTTGTTCCCCCTGTTAAAGGTGTTGAAGGTGATCATACACCTGCACACACAGTCTGCCCCTCTGCTTTATCCCAGCGCCTCTCTGCATGGCCATTGAGCACAGACAGGTTTGGGCAGAGGCTTTGCTCACGCTCCCACCAGATTCACCCTGTTCCTTTCTTTCCTTTTCTTTCTCTCTTTCTTTTTCTTTTACTCTGTGCTCTCTTTCCTTTGTTCTTTCTTTTCTTTTGCCATGATTTCACAAGGTACATCATTCTGAGAGTTCTCTGGCTCTCTTTTGAAAAAGCAATGCTCAGCAGTGTTTGGTATGAGGCATATTTCTCCTTTAACGTAACCAGGAGTGATAATCATTTTTCACATTTTAACAGCTGCGTGAGAGAGGGCATTTTTGTCTTTGCACGTAATTGCCATTCTGCAGCTTGCAAGTCTTGTCCATGCCTGTTGCCTGAAAAGCTGCAAAGGGCATTTCGGTATCGAGTCACTCTTCATTTTTCGAATAGGTCATGCACCATAGATATGGCCCAGTTATATTTAGTTCCGAAAGAAGGTGAACATTTTTCCAATTATTTGTTTTGTTTCTTTCTGTCAGTTTATCTAAGGTGTTTTCCTGTCAATCACTATCTGTCTATCTGCCTGTATATCTGTCTGTCTATCTGCCTGTCTATCTGCCTGTCTATCTGTCTGTCTATGTGTCTGTCTATCTGTCTGTCTACCTGCCTGTCTGTCTGTCAGCAATGAATGAAAGCATCTGTTTTCTTTCTTGCTGTTGTCAGATCCACAGAGAGAAGCTTTATGGCAGCAGAGACGGCCAGAACCCCCTGCGGCAGGCCCCTGGCAGCCCAATCAGCAACCTCCACGCCCTGCAGGGCTCCATGTCGCCCCCTACTGCCCGCTCCATGCCCTCCTCCCCCTCCCGCATCCCGTACGGGCCGTCCCGCTCCTCTGTGCCCATGCCCGGCAGTGTCACCCTGCCCCGCGAGCGGCTCTCCAGTGCGCCGCAGCCCACCAGCCGCTCAGCTACGCCCTGCTCCAGCGCCATCTTGGAGCGCCGTGACGTCAAGCCAGACGAGGACCTGGGTGGGAGCAAGAGCGTGGCTCTGTTTGACCCTTACGGGCTCCCAGAGGGCCGGCTGAGCGTGTCCTCGACCCAGGGCTCCCACGGCCCCGGAGATGTGGTGGATGGGGCCCTCCAGCAGCAACAGCAGCAGCAGCAGCACTCACTCTACAGGCAGAAGTCGCGCAAGTACTCCGAGAACCCAATGGCCACACTGGGGGGGAAGACACAACCGCCGTCCCCACACCGGGTCAACGAGGTCAGGATGATTGACGTGCCCCCCCAGGGGGTGCCGGTGGAGAGGGGCTCGCCCGTGCGCAGGTCTTTCCGGAAGAACAGCAACGGGCCCATGGAGGGAGTGGCTGGTGGTGTGCACGGAGCCGTGGGCTCCCCCGTGTTCGTGGACCTTCCACCGGGACACGGTACCAGGCCGTTCCAGAGTGGCGTGCCGTCTCCCGGTGACCCCCATACCAGGTGTGTAAACATGAGCTGTCGTCTTGAATCTCAAGGAGCCATCTAAGTTCAGACCGGCATTTTTCAGAAGCGTGTGGTCTAGCACAATGGCACTTTTCATGTTTACAGCAATGTGATACAGTGTAACCCAGCCCGAGAGAATGTACAGTAAACAGCCTCAAAGCTACCGGGGAGCCGTATTTACCTTAGAATGGATTCCTTTGTGGTTCCTAAACCTTTGCGGCGGCTTTTATGTGCTCACTTGAAATGCTGGTCTGACCCCCCTCACTGCTTGTGGTGGTTTTGTACAAATAGGGTCAAAAGAAGAGAGGGAGTCATATGTTTTTCTGTACTCACTTTCCTTCAGTGATCTACTAGCATCCCCCCACAGACACAGGATGATATTGTTGTGGTGAACTCTGGCAGATCATTTACGCACCGTTATTTTCCGCTGGAGCGTGACAGAGAGCGATGTAGATGTGTCGCGAGCTAGGCCCCTCAGAATGGCATCCAACCTTAATATCTTCGTGTGGTTCATGGCACTGACATCAAGCAGGAACCGCAAAGCTCACCAGAGAACAGCGTATAAGTGTAGAGGAAATATTGACAGAGTGGTTGGTGGTGGTGGTGCAGAGTTATTTTTGAACTGACTTTGACTTGAGAGGTGTTAACTCACTGAGACTGTCTGTGTGTGTTCTGGTGTTGGGCAGTGAGCGAATGAAGGCCATGGAGAAACAGATAGCCAGTTTGACTGGGCTTGTCCAACATGCACTTTTAAAGGGGCCAAGTACTAGTGCAGCCAAAGACCCTACCAGGTAATCTTTGTACAATCACCTGTACACCTTTCTCTCCAATCATAGGAACAATGCCTACGGCTCACTGCTTATACCTACTGCATAATGAATGCTTATCACCTTAGTGCTTTGTCTTGTTTTGTAAAAAGATCTTTGCTTTTAAACCCATTTCAGTGAGAGGCCGGTGAGAACAGCATCTCCTGCTAACAGTGTTAATAGTGGTGGTGAGTATATGTTCCGGTGGTTCTTGGCATGCAAATGAAACTGGTCAATGCAGTTGTTTTCATACAGCCCTCACACAGTTTGTGAGAAGATAACATGCTAAGTATGCTAGGCTAGCTAGCCATGTCAGCTATTCGACAATTACGCAGTGGGTCATCTACATTCCATGTGGTTTTTAAACACTGTGAAATTGTCAAAGCTTTAAACCTTATCCCTGGGTCTCCATTTGTCCAGGAGCGTCCCCTGCTCCTGTACCCAAGAGCTGCACCCCTCAGCCTGACTCCATGGCCGTGGTGCTCCACTCGTCCGCCAAAGACACCGAGATGCAGTCCATGCTGACCTACGTCAGGAGGAACGTGTCCGACCTCCGTCTGCAGCTCCACCAGCTCAGGCAGATTCAGGTACAGCCACACTCTGCCCCAAGTGGCCTTAGCCTTCACAGGTCACATTGAAGATACATGACCAGAGACAGGCAGCACACACATGCAATAAACAAGACATTACCATCATACTGACCGTTAAAGTAGGAGCATATTTTTCAATGCCAAATGGCAAGTGAAAGCAAGCCCTCCGAGGGCATGAATGTGATTTGGATATACATGTATATATGGGCTGTCATGGTCTAATTCTACCATCTAAGCGTTGGTGTTGATTGCTAATGTGTGGCCCGTTACCAGCTCCAGAACCAGGACTCCATGAAGGCTATGCTCAGGCGGGCCGAGCAGGAGATCACAGGCAGGTTCACCGACATGCTGAGGCACCTGGAGGACCCAGTGCAGAGACAGAGGTCCCAGGTGGACCAGGAGAGACACATGTACCTGGCCATGGAGGAGAACGTCCTCATCCAGCTGGGGTAAGAAGAGCCGCTTCCTGACTGCCGTCACCTGTGAAAGTGTATGCTGCAGACAGGTCATAGTCTTTCATACCAGTAACCAAGGTACCTGCGTCTTACTGTAGAAGGACCCGGCCCATAAATGCACACTGTAGACGGCAAAGTGGGAGGGTCTATGTTGCCTATAAGGACAGCAATACATCAATCCAGTTCCTCTTGTTAATATAAATAGCTTTTCCAAGCTAAAATGGTTTTGATTTACACCTGAAATGGTGATTAGTAGGGTTGATCAACCTTAACGAGCTTCCTCTTAAATAGCGTAATTAAGACCCTCTCGAGATGGTTAATGAAGGAGCGCGGCCCCTCACAGGGGCGACGGCTTAAGTACTGTGGCACAGCTTTGTTAGCTTGTTCAGAAGCCATTAGCCGGTGACAGGGCAGAAATGGAGCCAAAGCATAAAGAATGGCGGGGCCCGGCGGCCCCTCTGTGTCCCCCAGCTGTGTGCGCTGCCGAAATCAAACGTGTGATCTAAGGTTACCATCTGGAGAAGCGGAGCGGTAATTACGACGGCCACTGGTTGCCGTAACGGTTGGGTGATTTGTCAAGCCCATGCTTTCCTTTTCAATGTGAACGAAGCACGGTTTTCTCTCCCCGATTTACACACAGGGTAATTACGGCGGTGCCCGGCCGCAGAGAGCGTCGTGATAAATGTTTGTTTGGTTCCGCATCTCGGAGAGAGCAGACATGTCAGGAAATGAGAGGTTGAGATAGCCGACCCCAGCGCCAGATCTGTTGGCACCGTGCCAGTGCTCATCCCACACCACAGCTCCAGCAGAAAGTCCCACCAGAGATGGGTGTGTGTGTGTGTGTGTGTGTGGGTGTGTGTGTGTATGTGTGTGTGTGTGTGTGTGTGTGTGTGTGTGTGTGTGTGTGTGTGTGGGTGTATGTGTGTATGTGGGTGTGTGTGTGTGTGTGTGTGTGTGTGTGTGTGTGTGTGGGTGTATGTGTGTGTGTGTGTATGTGGGTGTGTGTGTGTGTGTGTGTATGTGTGTGTGTGTGGGTGTGTGTGTGTGTGTGTGTGTGTGTGTGTGTGTGTGTGTGTGAGTCTGGTGCAGTCAGGGCCGTTGGGTTTTTAACCTCATCTTGTTTTAATCAAGAGAAACCAAACGTGAGGTTCTTGTTTAGATGGTGTTTTGCTTTAAAAAAAGAAGTGTCAAGAGGTTGGACATAAACAGCGCTGATAAGAGGTTACGCTCACTAGTGCATATTTGTTTAAACCAAAGTGTGTTTCTAAGTTTCTCATTTCACTTCACTGCAAGCACAGTTCATGAAAAAGAAGTGGAAGACGTTGTGCCATGTCAATGCTCACTGTCTGAACATGTATTCACATCTGGCCCGGGCACAACCCCATGGGCACCCCAGAGGGCCCGGCCTACATGTACAAACAAATATACACGCCCTTCCCACTGAGCAACAACATCAGCATTTCTGCAGAGCAAGCTATCGCACGCATGGCTCCTCTGGGCCAAAACACTATAGTCTCCCAGTAGATAGCCGGAATTAGCCAGCTATGGATGGCCCGGCCTATCTGGCAGGAAGTGAAGTGTGTGTCCCTCGAAAAGGAACTGCGTTAGGTTCCTGCTTAGGTTCCTTTGTGAGGTATTGTCTCGAGCTGTTTGCTCTTTGGCCTTGTGACTCCACAGACGGCTGAGCTGCTAACGCTGCTCCCTTTGAGACTTTTTGTCAACAGACTCCACCTGAGCACGTCAAACAGGTTCCCACACACACAAACACAAACACACACACACACACACACACACACACACACACACACACACACACTCACACACACCTCTGTCAACAAAACTTTGACAGTGGGAATATCTCCCCTGTGACTCTGTGTTTGGCTTGTGGCCAAGGAAGGGGGAAAAAACCCACTAAATCTGTTCTTTTCATCTACTGTTTGACATACATTTACCTCATGTGGAGATAATCCTCTGGAGAGATGCATTCCCCCCCTCTGACAAACTATTTTTGTCATTCTTCTACTTTTAATCCCTTATACAACCAAATGGCGATGGTCTTTCTCATGCGGAGTGTTTTGAAGGAGGCGGGTGATGTGGTGACCTGTTTGTGGAGTCGGCAGTGTGTGGTGGCCTGAGAGATGCATGCAGTGATGGGAGAGGCTCAGCTGCTGATGATGATGCTGCTGCTGCTTTTTTTTTCTTGTGACCTCAAAAAGGGAGCTGGAGAAGAACGTGGAGAGGCTGAAGAGAGACTCCACCTCAGGCACCACCTCACGGCCAATCACACTGAAGGATGTGGAGGAGGGTGCGGTCAACTTGAGGAAAGTGGGGGAGGCCTTGGCTGGACTCAAAGGTGACTGTGTGAATCAGGGCTAGCACTTACCTTCGAGCTAACATTGGCATTTTCACAGATGGCTGACAGAAGGGCTTAAAACCGGGAGGCCATCTGTACTTGCACTGCCTAAACCAATGTTGGAATGTAGTAGCTGACTGTCCATAAACACTGCACAGAAACCTTGCTAATAAAAAACATAGCACTGCATTAGATTTAGATTTAAAACTATACGTGCATTGGCAAAATAGGCAAAGTTGTAAAAATCATGACCAACCCTATCCAAACATGGATTGATCTTAACAACATTTAAAAAAACAGAAATGTCTGTATGCCTGCAGGTTTTTTTCTTCTAAAAGTGTTAGCATGCTTCTGGCGCCAGCCGATAAGTAGTGTTGTCATGTGACTCATGTGACTGGCCTGTGCCCTCCCTCCTCAGGCGAGTACCCGGCGCTGCAGACCAAGATGCGTGCGGTGCTGAGGGTGGAGGTGGAGGCCGTGCGCTTCCTCAAAGAGGAGCCGCACAAGATGGACAGCATGCTGAAGAGAGTCAAGGCCCTGACGGAGACGCTGAGCTGCCTGAGGAGGTGCCTTTGGGAGGGGGGAATAGATGTGGGAGAGGGAGATAGATGTGGGAGAGGGGGATAGATGTGGGAGGGGGGGATAGATGTGGGGGGGGGGATAGATGTGGGAGAGGGGGATAGATGTGGGAGGGGGGGATAGATGTGGGAGGGAGGGATAGATGTGGGAGGGGGGGATAGATGTGGGAGAGGGGGATAGATGTGGGAGGGGGGGATAGATGTGGGAGAGGGGGATAGATGTGGGAGAGGGGGATAGATGTGGGAGAGGGGGATAGATGTGGGAGAGGGAGATAGATGTGGGAGAGGGAGATAGATGTGGGAGAGGGGGATAGATGTGGGAGAGGGAGATAGATGTGGGAGAGGGAGATAGATGTGGGAGAGGGGGATAGATGTGGGGGGGGGGGTGACAGAATGGTTGCTAAGAGACTTAAGCTTCAAATGATGAGTGGTGGTTATGTAGCATCAGAGGGGCAAGCTGTAGATCACAGAGCTAGTGCAGTCTTGTTCTGGATGAGACGTTGTCAGGAGGAGTTATTATGACAGAGACAAGCAAGTGTGGACATGAGTAGTCTAGTATGACATACTGTGAGTTATCATTTGTGAGTTAACAGCTGAAATATTCAAATAGTGCCTAGTGCCATGGGCTGCTTAGAGTTATAACTCTTCCTGTGTCAACTGTCAACTGTCAACTGTGCCTCCGTACAGATTTGCCACGGAGGGTGTCGTGCCCTCTCCCGAACCCGTCAGGGCGCGCACGGCTGAGGCGGCACCCGCGGGCTCCGACTCCTCGGGCTCCTCCCGGGGCTCCCCCACCCCGCAGCCGCGCTCCCCGGGCGCCGCCATCCGCTCCGAGCTCACCCCCTCCTCCCCCATGGTGGTGCATCGCGTGCGCAGCTCGCCGGTGGCCGCGCCCGTCTGCCAGCACTCGGCCAGCCTCAGCCACCACGCCGCCAGCCCGCCGCTCACCCCCACGCACGCGCGGGACGCCCCCACCGTGGCCAAAGTCAGCCCGCGCAGCCGCGAGAACAGCCCAGCGCAGCAGAAGAGGGACTCGCTCCTCAGGGCCACGGTGGAAGAGGCGCTGGGCAACCCGGGCTCCTCCTCCACCGCCACCACCACCAGCGCGGCCAACAGCTGCGGCTCTGCCACACCACCCCCCGTCAGCACAGAGGAGCCCCCCAGTAGCAGGGGCAGCCCGAGACACAGGAGCGCCAACGCAGAGGTCAGTGCAGCTGTTAACGAGTCCACATGCACAGGTCACGCAGTGTGTGACTCCGGATGGAATGAAAAGGGGTGCATGTGTCTGGATTATACTCAGCATCAAAACAAATTGCAGTGCCTGTGAAGAAATATCCTAATAGTTAGGCTCTTTGCCTGTTATTAAGCTATTTTAAGAGGCTTTCAAGGATGAGATACATGCTTGGTGACGGGAGTTATCCCTATTTATCATCTGATTTCTCTGATACTCTGCACCCGAATCATGTTGTGCGCCATGTTGTTGTCGTCGCTCCATCTGTGGTTATAATACATGACGGCAATCCTAACTGAATAAGGCAAATGGAAATAAAATAAAAAATAGCATCTCTCAGCTATGTGACACAAGCAGGATACTGCCCTGCATAAAGCACATTAATGTGGAAAAACGGAGGGGGGGACTATCAATACTATCGAAAAGTTGCAGACGGTGTATGCATAGTGCACTGTAGCAACAGTATCTTACCACAGGGTTTATTCGTAAAAGTAGCCTGGTAAGCATGAGATATGGGTAGGCAAGGGAGCAGCTTAGCCAATCAGATTGCACCCAGCCCGCTCTCTGTTTATGACCAGTCTAATGCTGCAACCACCTAAGGACGTGTTGTCCTCTGTATGAGTATGTGTGGCCACGGATCAGTGCTGCCGATCCAGTCACATGGGAACTGCAGCCATCAGCGCTCATAAAGAACCAGTTGGTAGTTTTAAGGCCTCACGATGGTGTGGATGTCTCGAGCTGCAGGTGATTAATAGTGTTTTGTTGTCCGCAGCCATCAGCTCCAGAGAGGCATGGGGAGGAGGAGGAGGAGGAAGAGGAGGAGGAGGAAGGAGAAGAGGAGGAGGCCCAGCCTGATGTGGCGGGGATGGAGAGGCTTCTCCACCAGACCCAGGCCAGCCTGATGCAGGCCATCCCCAGCCTGGAGGTGCCAGGCCAGGGGGAGATGCCACTGGAGGCCCCACCGGATGAGGTGGATGCCCCCTTACCGGCAGCTTCCGCTCCTGGTAGGAACATGAGACCCTTCAAAAGTTTCTTAACCCTTCTGTGGTCTTTGGGGTCAAAATGACTGGCCACTGTGTTTAACCATTTGTGGAGAATGACAAGTTGTTACTTCAAGCAAAATAGATTTGGTGTTAAAAACGTGTTTTATTTCATTTTGGCGGTTTAGCGAAGGACACTGGGTGTATACAGAATGTGAAGACAAAATGTGAAGAGGGTTTAGTAAAAACCCTTTAAATAGTGCCTCAACTTAATTCAAACTTAAATAAGACCTGCTGAAGGTAACAAATATCCACATCTTAGTTTAATAAAATCAAGGTACTTTTAAAAACTCCATTTAGCATTGTACGTTTTCGCATACAAAGCTTTCAAAACTGTCGCTTTTGCAAAGGAAAAGGTACGCCCAAGTAAACACCCATTGTCCCTTTTGTGTGTGTGTGTGTGTGTTTGTGTGTGTGTGTGTGTGGCTCACTGTGCATGTCTGTCGCACCCCTCTGTCAGAACTGCCGCCAAAACCTGCTGCTGAAAAACCAGTCGCGCCTGGCTCGGTGGAGCGAGCACAGAAGCCAGCCATGGAGAAGCCCCACAGGCCCAGTGTTGACAGAGCAAAGGCTAACTCAGCAGAGAAGGCCAGCAAGTCTCCTCCCCCTCCCCCGCCACGCCGGTTCTTCCCCAGCGGAAGTGGGCTCACCACCGGGAGGTCAGGAGAGGTCATATATACCTCTCACAACAGGAAGGAGTCTGCCTCCACTGAGGTATGTTGCCCTGTTTGTGTGTGTGTGTGTGTGTGTGTGTGTGTGTGTGTGTGCGTGTGAGTGTGTGTGTGTGTGTGTGTCTGTGTGTGTGTGTGTATGTGTGTGTGTGTGTGTGTGTGTGTGCGTGTGTGTGTGTGTGTGCGTGTGTGTGTGTTTGGTTTCCATGTGGTGTTACCACAAAAAATGATTGACTTTATCTACATAGATAATGTCTTTACGGATATAAACATAGTTTAAAACAACCTGCTAAATAAGTGTGTGTGTTTGGTTTCCATGTGGTGTTACCACAAAAAAATGATTGACCGATCGACATAGATAATGTCTTTACGGATATAAACATAGTTTAATAAGTGTGTGTGTTTGAAAGCATGTCTCTACAGAAATGACATGAGTTGTTGAGTCACTCAAGAAGCATTCCCAGACATACCTGTTCACAGTACATCAGAAGAAGCCCTCATAAAAGGGTTGCAAAATCAGTTTGCCCCAGGCGTTGTGTCATGCTTGCCCAGAGTATTACTTCCTGCACACTCACTGCCGTCTGGAATGACCGCCTGCTGAAATAGTATCTGCCTGACGATGGTTCAGATGGAGAGGGGGAGAAGGTCACACTCGAGAGGGTTTTGTTTTTGTTGTGATTTCAGGAGGGAGAGGAGGAGCCTCCTTTGCAACCCAAAGCACTGAAAGTGCCCCCAGAGGTCAAGCCCAAGCCACAGAGCCCACCACCCGTCGTGGCGGCAGCATTGGCACCTCCGGTGGTGGAGGATGAGCACGACGAGGATGACGAGGGAGATAAGATCATGGCGGAACTGCAGGTGGGTGAAACTATCAGGGGCCTATCTCCTAATGATCTCCAACTACACACTGCAAGACAGGGAACTGATACACCGAATGACACATTCTCACCAACACACGTACACACATATACACACACCCACACACATACTTAAGATGCAGGACGAGGTAACAGTCAAAGAAGTGGAAATGATAAAAATGTTCATTGCACTGCATGCACGGTGACACCAGTGACTCTTGGCTTATTCCTTTTTGCTACGGTTATACTGCCCTCTTTTGGTGAGCTGGGTGAACAGCAGATTTGTGACTCATTAATGAAATGCTCTTTATTCGTTTCTGGTCCTTGGTGAATTCTTTGTATTCTAACATATTGACCTCTGTATTTTCACATAGCTTAAATAACATCTTAAATGTAAACACATTAAATATGAAAATTCAACATCAAAATGACAAAAAATGACATTCAGAGTGAATTTTCATATGACATTTTATCCTAAAATGTGTCCACAAGGGCCTAACCAGCTTTGTCCTGTAACCCCTTCAGGTGTTTGAGAGGTGCACCGTTAAAGAGTTAGAGGCCAAATGTTTTGTTGACCTCTCACATGTTGAGCCAGAACGGCCGGAGCCAGAGTCCCCAGCCCCCAACACACCCCGAGACTCAAAGGTAACGGGTGTAGTGCCATCTAACTGCCCTCTGTGCTCACTGGCACCAGTGCAGAGAGGAGAGTCGCCCACGCTGCCCTAACCTTCCCGCCTGGCTGTAGTTTTAGTTCCTTAGAGTTAGGATGCCTGATGCCCATCACTGAATGTGCCACTAATGCTGATTTGCCACTAACCGCTTTTAAAACTGTGCTCAACACTTGAGTTGTTTCCCTTTTTTCTTTTAAAGCAAACACTCTTTTTTTCCTTGAATGAGACATCGCTATGTCAGTGCACTTTTACTGTCTAAAAACGCTGTTCTTTTTCTACAGTTTCCGCTCTCAGGATCAGAGAAAAAAACATTCTGCTTTTGTTACTTTGAGGATGTAATCCAATGTTTTTTTTTCCAATGACATGTTTGCAATGAGGTCATGTCACTCTCTAACACCCTTATGTCTTACTGGAATGGCATGATTAGTCATGCTCTTTCTCCTAATCCTAATTCCTAATTTTCAGCAGGATTATCTGCCTTCCACCCTTTCTGATGAAATTGTCATTTTCATTTTTTTCCTGCATCATTTGGTGTCCGTCAGACTGAAATGTGAAGGTTGTGTAGTTTAGTGCATCGTGTTCAGTAAGCTTCAGGAAGCTTGTCACATTTCTTTGCTGAAACAAGAACGTTGGTTTGTAGTGCCTTTTTTAAGTCGGGCACGTTCCTCATTCTTCCCAAGTACAGCCTAGTAGAACAACATTTGACTCAATAATGCTGTGCTCAAAAACTATCCTAGCAGACCACGGCTCTCCCGGGTGAAGAGACAAACCAAACTAAGGATGTCAAGGATGCCACTCCACAGGGTTCCAGGGTAAATAGTCCATTTCCTGTCTTTTTTTCCCCTTACTTTTATTTCCTTTGGAAAACCACACCATCATGTTTTATTGGTATTGGCATTGTTTTCAGGGTGCTGTGATCTTTGTGTCTTGTCAGGTGGTATATTACGTCACTGGACAGATTTCCAATGAGCGTCCCGCAGCAGCAGACACAGGAGAGCAAAAGGAAGGCAGGGGTCGAACCCTTTCCCAACCCAAGGTGGCACATGCGAATGCTTTTGACTTTTCCCAGAAGCCAAAGTTATTAACATCAGATGAATTCCCCACAGTGTCCCATAACCCAGCAGGCCAAAGCCAAAGCCAAAGCCAAAGCATGCAGCCCTCGACACGGCACACAGATGTGACCGGGCCACGGCCGGCCTGTCCTGACATGGAGAAGTGTCCCAACAAAGAGCAAGGCACACCAGAACCTGTACTTTCACTGGCTGCCCAAGAGAGGGAAGCCCCACCTGCTAAAGAGGGTGCTGTTACTGAGCAGCTAGTGAACGGCATTCAGAGTGAGCATGCTACCACCTCATTGGACAAGGAGAGCCCAGTCAATGAGGAGGTGGTGATGAGGTCTTGTAAGGGCAGAGTGAGGTACACAGAGGATGCAGGTTTAAGCCCAGACCTCCCAGATGAAGGTCCCCCTCCCCCATCCACAGACAGCATCGCCTTCATGATCACCCAGACCAAAGTCCAGGCTCTGTCCAGTGGAGAGTACAGGGAGCTGGTGAGCCAGGGCGGCGAGGTCCAGACGGTCACAGTAGGTATGGACCAAACTTGTTACGCGCCAGAGGACTGTGGCTTCGACCGCAAGCCCGTCATCATCATCTTCGACGAGCCCATGGAGATTCGCCAGGCGTACAAGCGGCTGTCCACCATTTTCGAGAACGAGGAGGAGCTGGAGCGGATGCTGACAGAGGAAAGGATCGAGGAGGAGAATGAGGAGGCCGAGGAAGAGGAGGAGGAGGAGGAGGAGAGAGCCAGCAGAGAGGCCAAGGGAAGAGAGGTAACTGGCTTAGATGTTTCCAGAACAGACGGAGCTGAGGTAAAACCTAACAATCAAAGGCCTGCCACTGCGATCTGTAAACCCCTTAGCCCAAGAGAGCCCTCATCCCCTGATCTGGATCACGGCTTTAAAACCGAGCCCTCTCCAAACGACCCGAAGCAAGACGCCAAGAAAAAGTTTAAGTTCAAATTCCCAAAGAAGCAGCTGGCCGCCATAGGGCTGGCACTGCGCACAGGGACCAAGACAGGCAAGAAGACCCTGCAGGTCGTGGTCTACGAGGACGAAGAGGAGCCCAATGGCACGGTGAAGGAGTTGAAGGAGACCAAAAGGTTTGAGATCCAACGCAAATCCAGGACTAACCAGACTCCCTCTTCGTTACCGAGTCCATCTACCCCCAAAGTCGCGCTTCCAACCCAAAGTAGACGGACCGAGGAGATCCGGAAGAACACTTTCAAGACCCTTGATAGCCTGGAGGAGACCATCAAGGAGCTGGAGTCCACCATCAGTGATCTGGGACCCAATGGAACATCAGGACCACCTCCCCCCGAGCAGCCCTCATCTCCAAGGGGAGGCTCTAAGGTCAAGAGGTCGGTCTCTGAAAGCTCCCAGTCAGGGGGCAGCCCCTCCAAACGAGCCCCCCCTCCCGAGTCCAAGGCTCCGAAGGTGTCATCTCTGCGGAAGCGGGTCAAGCCTCATCTCCCGCCCCGGCCGTCGTCGGTCACCTCTCCCCCCACCTCCCCCACCACCACCCCTGGCCCTACCTCCTCATCTGTCTCCTCGTCTTCCTCTTCCTCCAGCAGCAACGGCAACAGTAAACAGGTCTCTCTCACCAGCTGCTCTACCACCCACCCCCCCCCCCTCCCAACCCCCCTTTAA
>NC_137923.1:1858888-1866707 GCF_963457725.1 Sprattus sprattus | reverse complement strand
GTATTGCTGTGAAGCCAAAAGAAAGATATTTGAAATAATTACGATATTGTTTCATGACAGCTATACATTAGCCTTGTGTGTTTTATTTTGATAAAAATGTATCATTGAGTTCAAGTAATGTCTTACAGTACATACTGGAGAAATGAGAAAGAAAAAAAACATGTAATCATCATGGAGCTGTATTATCATCCTACTTGACATTCCATGTCTTTCGGCATCTTTGTTTGCAGGCTAACGGGAGTTCTATGAAAGCTGATGGGGATAGTAAACATGCTTCCCTTGCTTTACCTTCTTCTAAGATTCCAGCCTTATATCCTAGCTCTGGAAAAGGTAGCCTGTCTTCTCCTAACTCAAACATGTCTAAGCCCACTAATCCATCATCTGCCTCTTCTTCCCCCTCCTCCTCCTCCTCCTTGCCCTCTACCTCTCCCTCCAAGTCCTCCATTCCGTGTCTAAGTCTTGGCCGGCACATTCGCACCTCCGCACATACCCTCCCCAGGCCCGTTCCCTCCAGTGACTCCCTCCAATTAAATGGGGGCAGAGGTCAGAACCTTGCCCTCCTGCAGCAGCAGCAGCAAACTCAAAATGGCCGCCCCCACACCACCCCATCTCACCACCCTGTAACCATCCCTACCTCTTCCTCTGCCCTTAACTATTCCTCTTCCTCCTCCTCCTCCTACTCTTACTCATCCTCTTCCTCCGTGTCCCCAACTTCCACCTCCTCCTCCTCCTCGCCCTCTTCCCCCTCCCTCCTCTCCCCTACGGCCGTGGGTCAGGGCGGGAGGGGAGGCCGGGCAATCCACCTCCACAGCATCGGCAGCGGTCGGCCACAAGGTGGCAGCGGTGGTCCGCCTGCCATCACACCAACATCATCCACCAGGGACATGGCATGACCTCCATGTTATTTTCTTTATTTGAAATTTTGTGTGTAGTCATTTTTTTTTTTTATCTTCTGTTTCTTCTTCTCCTTCATCATATGTTGTTTTCTAGTGCCACCTGTATGTTCACGTTCTCATCGTCAGTTGAATCTCTCGTGTGTGTAAACTGCCTGGAAGGGCTGCTATATGTGAGATGAGAGTGTAAGTTGTGGAAAGTAAACTTTAAGAGGACAGTCTGTTTTTTTGCCCTGTGCGTCTAAACAAGTATTGCTGAGTTTATTCACTGTATTCACAAGATTATTTAATTCTTGGCTTACAATACATGCAAGAGTGAAAAAAAAATATGTAAACCCATTAGATTTAGTGCTAGACAGTCGGTGCTTTTAAAGATGTTTATTTTTTATTTATGTAAAAGGTTAGAAGTTTTAATGGATGGTAATGAGAATATATTTTATATGAATATGTGTTGGAATTAATAGATTGTGTTGAAATAGAATTACTACAAAAAATTTACAAAATATTTTTGAAATTTGAAAAAAAGACAACAATACTGCAGTATATTTTCACCTACTTTGGTTTTTAAAGTGGCCGTAGACATATTTATAGAACTGCTTTGACATACATATAAGGTTTGAACTGATTTTGAAAGGGAGCCACCAAGGCACCATTTGCTTGTAGAAGGCCTCGTACAGGCTCCTATGCACTGCCAAAACCTGGCTCTGAACAGTATAGACCAGTCTGGAACCTGTCCTCAGTAGGTGTCTGCCGACATACCAAAGCAATTGGGTGTTTGTTTTACATTGCCAGACAGCACTATGCGTAAGGGCCACTGTGCGAGTTAAGAACATCACAGGGCACTGTCACACACACACACACACACACTCCTCTCTCTCTCTTTGTGTTCATGCTGAGACTCACTGGTGTTGATACCACAAAATGTGATGAGCAACATGCAAAAATGTTTAGAAAAAAATAAACGATTTCGGTTGATTTATTTTTGGTTGATTTGGCCAAAGTTTACTTCAATGCATGCCTTTCAGATGTTTGAGATTGCATTTGTGTTTGCACAGAACATTGTAAATAGTTGGTTTCTTTCTCTTTTAATTTTATAAGCTTGTATAACATGTACAAAAGCTCTGTGGAAGAAGATGTGTGTGAAGGTGTCTAACCTAATAAAGGGCTGCCTGCTTGTAGTACTTTCTGTTCTACTACTTTTTGGAGTTTGAATTCAGTCGTGTTCCTTTCGCACTCCACATTTTAAAATACAAAACTGATATTTGATTACTTACCTTAAACCCTGGTGATGCTATGTCTATATTTTTGTGTTTCAGAGGTAACAGTAATATGTGTCGATATAACATTAAGCAGAATAAGAATAATCAGAATCTCCTTATGAAAATTCTTCAAAATGTCCTTTTGGCCACACATTTAACCAATGAAATCAGTTATACTAGATATCAGGCCTTTGTTGTTACAGTCCCATGATCAGTAGAGTAGTATTTGCATATCATTTAGTACTATCTAGTGAATCCTATATTCATTAGTAACAATCAGTGCTTTAATTGTTGTACAGTGAAGACGTTTATGCTTCAGTGTATTTTTGTGTTTAGATAAACAGTAGGCGAGTTATTAACATCATCATTTTTGTTCATTTATAGATAGAATAGAATTCCGAATGTGTCCTTTGATGCGACAAAAATAAGGTGTTAACAATTGGACACACAGGAGAGTAGTTTTATAGTGATGTTGCACCCCTCGCATCCATATTGTATCTGTGGTGTCAGTCGAGATGGGAATGATTCGAAGACTAATTCTGTCTGTCTTGACACTTTCTAGCATGCCTACCATTTTGGTTACATTTTCATCTTGTGTGAAAAGCAATTAATACCTGATAAAAGAAACTTCCAGCGAGCACCATTTGTGGCTTGCAAACGTCCCTTGTGTAAAAGTGATTGGCATACCTATTAATCTGGACTGTGTCATGCAGAAATTATTCTCTTAATTTATAGATATTAATGAACTGTCAAATGATAACAAAGCATGATCACATCTTTGGTTTAAAATTCATTGTGGTGTCACCCTGTGATCAAAATGTCCCTTACATCTTAACTGGGCTGGAAAAATGGTTTCAACTCATTGCAGTGTTTCAAAATTCTAAAAACACCCTATTCATTGCCATTGTTTCGAATTTGGTATCAAAATGAACCGATAGATATGCCTACTTCTCAGTTAAAAATGGCACTGTCAGTTTAATTAGCTTCTTTCGAAATTCGATTCTTAATGAATCCCCAGGCCCATCCTCTGTAATTAGCCTGTAATTTGTGTATTAATAATGGGGGTAAAAGTTAGTCCGCTTGTTGAAATGCGTCTGAGAGGGAGGAACACTCAGTAATTAAAATGTAAGTCCTTTTAGCGTTTAGGAGTAATTATTATTTTCCCTAGCCTTTTATTTCAGTGATGTGTCAACAGTGTGTCTTTAAGGACATTCACAAACCAACAAGGAACTTTGTGCAAGTTAATCAAAGATTACTCCTCATTTGCATTTTTAATTGGAATTAACAAGGGTGTTAATTAGCCTCAGTGAAGGGGGAAAATTGCTGGCGCCACTTTCGGTGATCCTCAATTATCTTTCCACTTATCATTATTTCACACTGGCATGAGTCATTCCTGCCACTTTAATAACCATTTCAGAGCACAATATGTAGTGCTGCAGACAAAAGGCCTAGGTATATTTGGCGTTTTGTTAATTTTGGGAGAATTTTTGTATTTCGAAACAAAACTCATTCAAGATTCTCAATACACTGACAATGAAAACTGGAAGCAACTGAAAGGTCTCTCTGGAGTAGACATTGGTCTGAATAAGGGGAACAACCCATGGAGAGTGATTTCCATTGCCATTCATTTCAACAGCCGGACCTATATTTGCAAATTCAGCAGGGTAAGGACATTCATGCATTACATTTGATGGTGTCCTGATCTGCCACCAAAAATATGAAGGGCCAATCGCCTGATTATCGAACGCCACATGATCAATGACAACAGCTACCAAAACCTTAGGACCGAATGTGCACACCCAGGCATGATGGAACATAACGTTTGGGAAACAAACAGCATATGGCGATCATACAGCAACCAAACATTGTCAAAAATATATGGAACATGACCTTGGATGAGCGAGTTGTAGGAGGCCTGTTTATATATGTATATAGTATTTTTAAGGGCATCACCTCCAGCGCTTCTGTGACACTCAGACTGGGAGCCTGGGGATGGCTGCAGGCCAATCAGTCTGACAGCAGACAATTACTCTCCATCGGTAACTACCTCAGCTCTTCATTAACAATTCATTAACACCAGCCTTGTGGGATTGGCACACTTTAAAAACAATGTCATAGATAAGTATAAGTGTCAGATACAGAGACAGGGAGAGGATCTTGGATCTATAGTCTTTGCACGTAACATCTGACAGAACATCCATCTATTAATTCAGGTCCTTGAGGAGAACTTGAGTGGGTGTGTGAACAATACTGGGCTTTTGTCCATTTATCCCCACATACAGAACAATGTATTGCTAACATTAATTCACTTCCAGGTGCACAGATTCTGTAGCCTCTCTCCACACATGTGAGCAGGGATTTATTCCAAAAAAAAAAAAATACACAAAATGTCAACAGTAAAAAAGAAAAAAAAAACAACACACACAAACTGATACACTCAATTTCATAATTTACAGCATCATAAAAATAACAGATATCTATTTATTTGTTAGGTATTCTGCAGAACCTGGAAAAACACAGTAACAACTAGTCTGTGTACAGGATACAAAACACTACAAAAAGGACATGGTACAATGCAAGTTTTTAGAGGATAACCCATTCAACAGTGTCTTCATGTGCCCTAGCAGGAACCTAGGTCGATAAAATCCAGACATCGGCGTCTCTTTTCCAACACAGTGACCCCCATCACGTGAATTTATATGTGAGATTGTTAAGGGCCTTCTTTGCTCACACCAAGGAAGATTTTGTAGTGCATGAAAATTCATGACTGGCATTGCTATCAAACGATGAATCTTATGCGAAAGGATATGATTCATAATCCAAGGCTTGTGTTAACACCCCTGTCAAGATGAATTCAGCATTGTGTACATCTAAAGGAGGGAGAGAAATAAGACATGAGGGCAGAGAGCAAGGCAAGCACGTACACAATATACATCTACTGTTTCCATTTGTAGACACACAAAGAAGAAAGGACATTCCCTTACCAATATTCTTGAGGAAGTACTCCCTGCATAGATGCAAATCATTCTCACAGGATATGAGAATAATTTCTGGTAGATTCTTAAAACAACAAAAGCAAAAAAACACTCATCAACAGGAGGAGACTGCTTGCAAAACAAACAATACCACAAAACAGGGCTTAAAATATGTGCTGTTGACATAAAAAAAAAAACACCACAACAAAAGCCTTCATCATGCACCATTTGTACACAAACATAGCATTAAGCACTGGTGCCATTCAGAGGTCTTCATCTGATAAAGCACTTCAGTGATATAACCATCAAACTCCGTGACATGCATCATGGCCTGCTCTGGTAAGTCTGCAGGAAAAGCAAGGAGAGAGGTGCGGACGTACTTTGTTTTGTTTGTGCTCCATAATCTTACGGAAAGGGGGCTGCTTTGACAGCACCTTCCCCCCGGCGCTCTCCACAATGGCTTTCATGGTGCTGAGGCCTGGACAGATCCCAGGGGTGATGTAGAAATACTTCCCCTGGAGGAACACGGAGATGGGAGAGATAGAGAAAAAAGAGAGGAGTGAAAATTGACTCCATATCTCTCTGGGAAGCCTGGCTGTGACATCCAATTAGGAAGCATCAAAACCGGAAGAGCAGACGTCAACTTCAGGCAGTTGCGCGCTTACCTATCTCACATCTCACCCATTCTTACAGCATGATTAGGAAATCTAGGAAAACACTGGTGCTGTTGGCCATCAGTAGCTGAGAGAGCCATGAGAAGGGAATGCACAGTTGACAGAAAGTGAGCGGAGGAATGAGTGTGTGGATGAATGGCTGTGCAGAGAGAGAGAGGAGAAGCATGAGTGTGTGTGGATGAATGGCTGTGCTCAGACCTTGAAGAGTGGGGCTGTGTGTGTGTGTGTGTGTGTGTGTGTGTCTGTGCTCAGACCTTGAAGAGTGGGGCTGTGTGGGCCCTCTTGAGAGACTCCTCCAGGCTGAAGCTGAACAACACCTCCGCCTCAGCGTCCCTCAGCATGTAGTTCTGCTCGTCTGTGGGCACACACACCACAGATGGACAGATCAATAAATAGATAGATAAAAAGCAACTGAAAAATATTCTCTGCAGAATTCACCCTTATGGTATAAATAGCAATGGAACAGTACCATCTACCTAGCTAGCTACTTAGTGTCAATACAAATTGCACTGAAAGTGTGTTCCTGTCATTCTTAGGCCTTAAACTATCATGACATAATGTCTTGTTATCACCGCCTTGATGGTAACACTGTTATTGGATATCTCAGAACGTTAGGTGCATTCCATGAAGCCAGGGGGCGACGTCCTTCGTGCTGCACCAGGCACCACTCACCCATAAACTTCTGGCTCTTCCAGCTCTCCTCCAGCCACTCGGAGGTCACCACGTGCTTCACCACGGGGATGGCGGTGAGGAACTTTACCGTCCGCAACACCTTGTTGGCCACCAGATGCGTGCACTTCTGAACAGATTCTGCCACCTCTCCTCCAAGTTCATACAGCCTCTGCAGACAGAGGGATAAAGAAGGAGAAACAAGTTAGAGAGTGGAACAGAAGGAGTATCAGACTAGACAGTATACATGCAGGGGGTCCATAAGGTGGCCATTGGCCATTTACATCTATCATATCATATGTCCATACACTTATCCTCACAGAAAATTCATTGTAATTTGAAGTCAGCAGGTAACACGTCGCCACTTAAAAGTTTTCTTTGAGTGAAGGACTGTTTTTCTCAGTGAAACTTTCCCATGAAACTCGATCAAAAGAAATAATCTGAGAAGTTTCTTTAACTGTTCTGGCAAATAGCAAGCAGGATGTATAGTCCGACAGTGGATATTGAAAAATAAATCCCCTCCCTCCCTCCCCCCCTCCCTCCCCCCTCCACTGCACATCAGAGTCCTGCTCATCCTGTCGGGATCTATCTATTTTCAAGAATGACCAGCAGCCTATGCATTCTCCCTTCCTTAAATCCCCCTGACATTAAGGCCTGTGTGCCCTCTTCTCTCTTTTCTTCTGTTCTCCTACCTTGATGTGCTGCTGGACCTGGAGGGGCTCAAAGCCGGTGAAGTACACACATGGAGTGGACTCAGGCGGAAGCTTCTTGGTTGGTATTGGGAGCTCTTCAAGCCTGCAAGCACAATTTGCACAACAACAACAAATCCACGTCAGACTCAACTCAAATGGCCTACAGTTGTTTTCATTCATATAAGGAACGCAAGGGGGGAAAAAAGAAGCTGTCAATCTTAAAACAAAAAATGTAGGGGACCACTTACTTGGGTTTCTTAGAAGGCGGCTGAGGGCTAGCATCCGCCTGTTTCTGTTTCAGCTGAAGTCGTAGTGTCTGTGAACAATGCCAAACGATGGTTATTGCTTAAAGAATAAGAATAATTACTGTATATGCATCGCTTAAAGACATTGTGTATCAAACAGCAACTAGCCGGAACTTACCGCTAAAGCATCTGGAGATACTTTCACAGGATTCCGCCACGCACCTACCAATCACACACAAACATCTCTTTCATTTTTCTTTATACAATTTTTTTTATACAAGCTCTGATCTCACATGACTGACTGTAATTAGAAATAACAATAATAAAGACTAAAATCACATGGCAAGTTATAGTTCATCTTGAGAGAATATACTGTATGAGGGTATTTGGAACATCATACATTACTATGTTC
>NC_137923.1:1786388-1853888 GCF_963457725.1 Sprattus sprattus | reverse complement strand
ATGTAACCATAAATTGACAGAAGGCCAATAGCTCGTTAGCTGGGTCCCAGGGATACCAGCTAAACACCCTAGCCAGCAAGCTGCAGCAGAAAAACATTTATACAATTTGCATTCCAACCAGTCATTTATTCATATTTCAGTAGCTTCAGATAAATAAATAAAGGTGATGCAAATCTCTGTTTAAAATAAAAATATTGCAAAAGCTATTTAAAATGCTAGAAGCTGCATGTATACTTTGATGTTACAGAAAGTAATACACCTTGTATGTAATAGTTCTTAAACACTTTGCACTACAAGAATAAACGTCCCTGCTGTTGAGACACATGGACATAAAACAGACAAGAGATTATGACTGTGTGGCTGATTAACATAAGACTAACAAGGGAGCAGACAGAACAGGCTCATTTTATTGTCCAGCCAACAGTGAATGCTAGTTAAGGGCCCCATAAAGGGACTCTTCTAAGAGCTATAAGACTAACCCATTGCCAATAAACTCAGAAGAGGCGGAAATGCAGAGAGCCAGGCAAATACTCTGATGATGCCATCAGGTACTCTTGACTTTAAAAAAAAAAAAAAAAACATCTTTCTGGCTTTAACACAGGCGAAGTCCAACATTCTGTGAATGCATACACAATGCAACAAGACATTATTTTTACCAATATGTTCCGTTTTTCTATGTTCAGCAATAAATGAAATGATGACATCGGACAAATGGTCAGTTGGGTACTTGTGGGAGAGAGCCAAGACATGTCATAAAAGCGGTGTTTGCATTTCAATAGGACAGACAGCTAAAGATGATTACCCCTTTTGGCTGTGGCAAAATCAAGTGAGTGCACTTCTTGTTGAGTGAGAGCTGACAATCTCCACCATGGTATGTGATCAAGGCCCAAAGAGTGTTGAGATCTTCGGGAAGCTGAAAAAGACACATTAACTATTGAGAGGATTGACGATACACTTTCTTGAGCTTAAATTACAGATATAGTGGGAAGTTCAAGACAAGGAACAAAACAAGAGCTAAGAAATATCATCTACCAACCATCTTGTTTCTTAAAATGAGGTGTCAGGGTTGTAATGTTTACTACTCACCCATGGAAGACATGCTGTTACTCCAAAGAACAGCTGACCTGACTCTGGAGAGAAGCCTGTGACTCTTTATGATTTGTGTTAAATGAAAACAACTTATTAATGTTGGCAATAAGAGTAAATATGTCAAACCTAAGGTTATAATGCGTTCAAGAGTTCAGCTGGAAGAGCAGCACGTCTGGGCAGGGCCAGATAAACTGTGCCAGTCTCATGTTAAGCTAAACAAAAGGTAACAATGATAATCTGATCTACTTAACACCAATGTACTTCAAAAAAAGGATACGGTAGCAAGTCTCCACATCGTACAGAAAGAATCACCCAAGATGGCTGAGGAGGAAAGAGACACGTGTTGAAACTTCCTTTCCGAAACAAAACATCATACACTATATGATACTGTAAAATTTGACAGGGTTCGTTTGAGTTACCTTCACAACTGGCAAATCGAAAACTTCTCGTGATTCACTAACTTCAGGATTATCACCATCTACTGCGATGATGTGCGTTGCCAAAGCATTGTAGGAAACTTCTTTTCCTTTCCCCGCTTTTAAAAGTTGAACAACCTACAAAGTGTTGAGACAGTCAGAGTTTTTTTAACAACAATCAACAGGTAAATTAACCACATTCATGTATAATAAATCTCAATACAATGCCAAAAGGTTGTCTACCATTGTACAGTGTAGACTATATTTTACTTAATAAACATAATATCTAATATCAGATATAAGAACATACATACATACATACATACATACATACATTCAAACACGGAGTGAAGCTGGCATAGATGCATACATTCATGGAACAACACAGGAATGTGTGATGATATAAAAATATCACGTAAAAGTATTGCACTGCCCAAAACAAATAAGAGTTTAACAAATATAAAGTGAAATCTACCTACACTGTCAGTCTTTGGATTTAAGTAGTTATCAGTTGCTTTTCAACTAAGCTGTAAATGGGCTATGTATCCAGAATCATAAATAAATTGCTAAAAATGAATGTGCAGTCGTTACCTATACTCATGGGTGTGAATAAACAGGAACTCTTTTCGAAAAATGTCTCAATTAATTAATTTGTAGCCATCTACAATATGACTCTCCTGTCACGTTTTATGACATTTATGCTCTGTGCTAACAGCTATGTGCTTTGAATTTAGCCACACAGTACAGATAGTTTTGTTAATGTCATCACAAATAATGATCAGTTTTGACAGATCCGATCAAGAATAACCCTTAGTGGTTATACATTTGGAACGTAAGTCTCTCAGTGTAGCTGACAAGCAACATAACGTTATCTTAGCAAACCAGCTAAGGTTACCCTGCTTACAGCTAGCTATAACACAAACATTCAATAGATTATATTGTGACTGTATCAACCGCGCGTTTAACAGCGTAAACGCAGTCTCAATAGCACTGTAACAAAGTATCAATACTTGTCTGGGTCACGTCCAAAATATTCCAAACATTGATGTTAACTCTGAGCTAACTTGGCTAGCGGAGTTCTTATCCTTGAGGACTATTGCGAGGGAACATGAACGTTAACATAGGTAGCCAACTCTGTAAGATCTTAAAGCATTAACTTACATCTTATACCAATAAAAAACAACTCTTCTGTAAAGAGAAATGTCACAGAACTTGACTTAACAGGCCACTGTCTAACAACTGACGTCAGCTAAATGGGGAATTAAAAAAGGATACATCGGTAGCCCATGGCATCAATCAATTAGCTATGATAGCTAACGTTAGCCCATTAGCAAGACAAGTTGACAAGCTTACTTCAAAATACTATAAGGCACACCGGTTATTTAAAAGAACTAAACGGTCGTAGACAGATCCCAGCACGTAGTTTGAGCTGCCTTAGGTGTCAGTCTGTGCAGTCCCAACTGTAACTGGCTAATACCCTAACACTGACCAAATGTAAGTACACAATGAAGATGCTAGCAAACTAGCTTAAATGGTTTGCCAGCTAGGTAGCAGCAACTGGCTAGCAAGAAAACGAAATACAGTTTACCTTTTGGTCAATATCACCAACCACGTAGAATTTAACATCTTTAAAAAGTTCTTCAGGCACCGTTAATTCCTCCTCAGGCATTGTACTGTATTAAAAGAGGGTGTGATTAATTTAATATATTAGGTATTGCACATCTTCAATGAACTTCTATCCATTTACAGTCCTCAAAGTGCAGTCTCCTAAGCGCCAAATACTACGCGGGCTTTGGAAGGCTACATTTTGACCAAGGGTGGGGAATACAAGGAGATGTGTATTTCTATATTGACAATTTTAAAATTGAGCTGGTGTTTTATAATGGCTATAAGTATTGTTTATAAATTAAACATCATCCAATGTTTTATTTAACACATTTGATACATTATTCGTTGTAGAAATCCACACAAAGTGAGACTTACTCCCCCTAAAATAAAAGTCACATATTCTGTTTATAGGCGGAGCATAATTGGTTTCTTCCGGTTCGGATAGCCGTCCATAGACCATAGACAGAAGCAGAGATATTCTAAATATCAGACGGGCCCTTTCAGTAGCAAATTTTCTGACGGTATGGCCAAGCTTACAAAGTGACGAACAGGCTTATCCAAGACGTTCGAGTTGACAATGTTTTGATGTTTAGAGATAAGTGATGTTTATTTGTTGTTTCTTTGCTTGTATAATTAAGCAATATAGTACGAGTGGGAGTGGGGTAGGTAAGGGATAATCCCACGGGTGGTGTTCAGCCGTAGCCAGCGAGGCCGGAGTCTATCACAAAATACTGAAGCATGTCTTTGATTCGAGTTACCAAAACACTCAGCATCAATCATCAAAAATACATTCTTCTCAAGTATGCTCTATCTGCTGAGGAGGTAATGGAGAAATCGGTGAGATGATTCATCGTGAGGTTACAGTTTCAGTTTGTTTATTTGTTGAAGAGGGACAGTGCACATTAATAAACATTAAAATGTAAATGTACCCAATTGTAGCCAAAAGCCTAGTTTCCATTGGCAGTCCCCCTGCCAGAGTGTTAATGGCTAAACAACTTTAAAGGCACCCATTGCAACTTTATGTAAACATTGAATGAAAAATAAACATTCAATTTCTAGTCTTTTTTGCACGTAGTAAGTTTCAATAACTCCATACCATTACATATCGACATTCAAGGAGCAAAGATGAGACGTCGTTGTGTGGTGAGAACTGATAGAAAATCGTAAACAACAACAATCGCCGGTGGGGAGAAGCCATTTTTCCATTGACTGGAACCTGCTTTATTTATTGTAGGTTACCAAAAAATAAAGAAAATGGCGGCGATTGTTGTTGTTATCGATTTTCTATCAGTTCTCACCACACAACGACGTCTCATCTTTGCTGCTTGAATGTCGGTATGTAATGGTATGGAGTTATTGAAACTTACTAGGTGTAAAAAAGACTAGAAATTGAATGTTTATTTTTAAGCCTCGAAAGTTGCACTGGGTGCCTTTAACATATACATACACATATATATACACATATACATATATATATATATATATATATATATATACAAACATAACATTGACAGGATAAAAATAAAGTTAAAGATAAAAATAAAATAAAATGAAATGAAATGAAATGAAATGAAATGAAATGAAATATATAAGTTCTTCTGACCCACTAATGCTCACATTAGGTGTGAGTGACTGCTTGGAAAACTAACAAATGAAATATTCCTCTTTTGCATAAATAAAAAAAAAAACAGTGAGAACCGACAGTCAGTTGATTTCAGCAGTGGCCAGTTCTTCTAGTGCAGCCAAAAAGCTATAGTTTTATTAATAGGGGCAGTAAATGCTGGAAAATGCATGCACAGCAGTGGTACCACTGGGCAGTGGGCACTAGCGTCTAGGTGACTTAAAAGAGCACATAAAGACCAGAACTATATGGTGTTGCGCCTGCTCCACCACATCCACTATCCCAATGGCTGACACAGCAAATAAATGATTAGCAAATAAATAACATGTTTGTTCATTTTATTAATTTGAAATGTTTTTGCACAGGACGATTTTGTTGCAAAGTTGAAGATGCGTCAGACTACCACAGTTGACGACCCTCTACATCTTACCAATCTTGTGGTTCTTTTGAGCAGAATGTCAAATTTATATGTGGGCCTAACAAAAGCTGGCTGACTAGCAGATTGCCTTGTGCGCATACGCTTAGAACATTTTGTGCACATTTCGTGAGTAGTGCAGATAGTTTACTTAGTAGTCCTAGAAACTAATTCACCACTTTTTTTCAATGTTATTACATAACTTGTTTCCGTAATGTTATGTTTTACACTATAGCAGTCACATACTAAAAAATAGATTTCCATCAACATGATCACATGAGTGAATTTAAGGATTTATTTCAACACAGGTTTTCCCAAAAAAAAGACAGCTGACCAAATGCATATAAGCCAGCTGATAGCGAGACAAATTACCTTATTGACAGTCTCAAGCCTTAATATAAAATTCACATTTAGATTTGTTTCTTTTTAGTATTACACCTGACAGCACAACTATTCACTATTACCATTACTGGGGATCCACTGACATGTGGCTAAACTGATACCTAGCTGCTATTGCTAGGTAACATTACTGTTTCCCCATAGAATAGTACCTTTACAATTTATTTTTAAATTGGTGGTGCACAGAATCATTACTGTAGACCTGTGGCGGTCTGCCAGGGTCTGTTAAGCCTTCTCTGAAAGCCTTACCATTTTCAAAATGAAGAAATAATAATGTAAATAAATTATTAAATTAATGTAATAAATAATATTTTAGTTAATTGTGAATAATCTGTCTGCATCTGCCCGCTTTCTTGGTCACTTCCTTCTCTCAGTACATTTAAGAACAGGAATTGTGAGTCTAAGCTGTGAACTCCACTGCATCCTTAGCAGGTCCACAGTAGTGTAAGTAAATGAAAAAAAATCTATTTTTGACCAACACATCAGTATGATCAGCCAATCAAATTGCTGTATTTCTATGAGGCAGTCATGATCTATCGGAACCATCATGACCAATGCCTCTCAGCTCGAGCTGTAGGCCTATCTTCAAATGTAATAATCAAAATCAATATAATCTAGTTGTTACACTGTGCTACAGCCGTAGCTGGTATATGACTTCATGAAACAACCAGATTGATGAAGGCAATGGGAGTCTGTAATACTGATCAGGTATAATTCATAATGAGCAGAAAATAATCAAGACCTGATGGATATGAGGAAGTAAGGTTTAATGCAAGTATTTGCTGTGTGGGATTGAATTAGTGCAAGAGAGGAATGCAGGCTATGGTGCCTGTGGGGCCGTGTGGGTGTGCACATACATGTGTGTGTGTGTGTGTGTGTGTGTGTGTGTGTGTGTGTGTGTGTGTGTGTGTGTGTGTGTGTGTGTGTGTGTGTGTGTGTGTGTGTGTGTGTGTGTGTGTGTGTGTGTGTGTGTGTGTGTGTGTGTGTGTGTGTGTGTGTGTGTGTGTGTGTGCGTGTGTGTGTGTGTGTGTGTGTGTGTGCGCGCTCAGCTGCACACTATAGGGCAAAGGATGCGAGAGAGAAACCGTGTGCAGGTGCACAGGTGAGAGGTGCGTGTGTGAGAGTGCAGTGTGCAAGCATCTGTGCTAGGCGCCAACGACAGTGGAAGTGGGAAACAGGAAGTCTGGGTAAGAGGGACGAAGGATCTCCAACTTGAGGCCTTTTATCCAACAAACTCGATCCAACCATTAACTAGCATTGAAAACAATCAATTTACCATTGCAAGGTAAACACTCCAGGGTCCAGCAAGGCTTACAGGGATACAGTTACTGCCTTAGCTGTGCTTGTTCACTTCAATCAGTCCTCTGGAAGTGGAAATATGGAGGAATGTGGAGAAGCTTTGCCTCCTTGAGGTGAGAAGCGCGTGACACGCTCAGGTTACACACTCAAGTGACACTCAAGAGAAGATCAGCAAGCCTTTGATGTACTTGAATCCAAGACCACCAGAGTTGGGGTTATTGGCATTATCAGATA
Source organism: Sprattus sprattus (assembly GCF_963457725.1). Taxonomy (NCBI): domain Eukaryota; kingdom Metazoa; phylum Chordata; class Actinopteri; order Clupeiformes; family Clupeidae; genus Sprattus; species Sprattus sprattus. The sequence goes on along the minus strand of NC_137923.1, from coordinate 1,846,807 downwards.
TGCTCCCATGTATGCTATAGTGCCAAGAGGCCTGGAGAAATGTCTACTGAAAGATCCAGAGAGTTCAGCCGCCTATAAAGTAGAAATAAAGAAGCATGAACTGTGGCAAGGTTATACCTGTGCAAGAGACCCCATCTGGTCGCCATCTAGCCCTCTACAAAGTTGCTTATCCAGGAGTATGACGCAAAACTGTGACACCCTGGACCTGAGCGAGTATTCGCTGAACGGAGGCACACAGTGTGGATTCTAAGAGGTTGTGAGGCAGTGAAGCGTCACCAGCACAGATGTTTTGAGTGTTGAGATTCAAACCAGCTGTCCAAATGATGGCTGACCTGCCACCACCCCAGCTCAGGTTTTTTAAACTGGCTTCCACTCCTGTGGTGTCAACTGCTTTGGCCCCCTCCCGGTGAAGGTGAGCCAAAAGAAGGAGAAGAGGTGGGGTGCTCTTTCAGTACAAGAGCCACACACTGAGATGTGTTTTCCTCAATTGTGAATGGCCCTTCAGAGGATTATAGCTCTGCGTAGCAATTTATTAGTTATATTATATACTATGTTATAAAGTTATATTCGGATCAACAAACCAACTTCTGAGGAGAAGAAGAGTTGAAGGAAGGCTTCTCCAAGTTAAGTCCTAACCTTCAGCAGCAACTAGCTACTCAGCAGATTTAATTCCACTTTAATCCACCTGCTGCACACCACTTTGGTGGAGTATGGGAATGAAAAATCTGCTAAGTAAAAGCTGTCCTGTACCTTAGCATTGGCTCCCAGACAGTGAGTGATTACTTGCTGATGGGATTTATTATTTTGGGTGGTTTATCCACAATCAGAGCTCCTCGGACACCAGAGGTGCTTGTAGACGGCTGTGATGAATAATGACTTATCTAGCCTGCAGATGAGAGGCAAATGGAAATGGACTCCTGCTCCTGACATCACAGGTGGATCAGTAGTGAAGATGGGGTTTCTTCAGCTACCCCGGTCTCGCAGGCAGATTGGAAAGGTGGAGGAAGTGTTTCCAGGCCCTGACAGCCATGTTAGAACATCGGAAGTACAGATCGAGATTGAGTACAGATCGAGTACAGATCGAGTACAGATTGAGTGTACACCAGGCCCATTGTTCATCTCATCGTTCTACTTCAAATCCCTGATGACGAAGCCAGTGGACCATGATGTGGATTGCTGGCTGTTGGCCTTTCCAGGGAACACATTTCCCATTTTTTTGTGCAGTTTATCCTTGCTACTTTTATTTAAATGACATTTAAATGCTAACCTTCAGTTACTATGAAGTGTTTTGTGCAAAATAGTTTTAGAAATTATTTACAAATAATATTTTGCTTCAGTATTTGCCTGTGTAGATGTGTAGAAACAGAGAAAAGGGCATTGTATCATGTCATGTTCTTTTTGATGCAAATAGCCCTGCTCTATAACTTATCTGACTAATGTCAGAGACAGGAAAATCATCCTTGTCACTACTCCATCAGTACTTTTTGAGCCATTTGTTTTGAAGACAGGGAATGCAGTATATTGCAGGTGGCATGACAAATGGCTTGACTACTGACATCTACACATGAAAATAAATGTGTATTTCAGCAAAGCTCTGCTCTAGCTATTTCCCCTATATGATGAGGCTCAGGCTTGAAAGTGGAGCTACTGTACTGTATTTTCCCGACTATAAACCGAACTGTATATGTAAGCCGCATTGCATTATTTTATGTAATTTAAAAAAAACTAAAATGTGCATTGACCATTCACCGTGTATTATCTGCAGTTCATTCAATGCTACATCATCCAATCACGCCTGGTTGCTATGCTAGCTAACTAGCTAAATAATCTGACAGAGTTCCACTTGCGTGACATGATAGTAATCTAGCTGATATTACATTCTCCTCAAAATTATAATAGAAAAAGGTAGACACCCTCTGGGTGCCTGTGCAGCTTACAACAAAAGTTAATAATAACTGCAGGGCTGCAGACATTTTACAAAATCAATTTATAAACCGTAGTTAATAATTGTTTAATAATGTGCTCAGTGCAGGAAACAGTACTATTAACGGTAATTGACATTAAAAACACACCCATACAACAAATAGATCAGTAATCCTGACGTATTTATTGAAGTTCATACAAAAATAAGACATTTGAAGCATTAATTCACGTAGACTCATTGTCAATACTGACAAGATACCTGACATTGGCAGTATAAATTGCTTATACCTTGATTCTTAATAAAAATACTTGTGTGATGGATGTTTTCAAAAGCACTTCAGTAATCTTCTGTCCCCGCTAAGTGTAGAATTTTATCCATCACCAGCATATCCTTGGGAATATTTCTACTACATTTACAATTGAATGGCTTTAACCTTTTAGTGACATCTGCGTTCCCCTAATTTCATTTAGATCTTAGCGCAAAGCAGTGTGGTGTGTAGTCTCATTCAGAATAAGCTCATTGTGTGGTCTTATGCATACTCACCGGAAGCAGTGTGGTGTCTAGTCTCATTCAGAATAAGCTCCTGGTGTGATTTTATGTATACTCACCTAGGTAGTCTCATTCAGAATAAGCCCCTAGTGTGGTCTTATGCATACTTACCTAGGTGTGTAGTCTCACTCAGAATAAGTTCAAAGTGTGGTCTTATGCATACTCACCTAGGAAGCAGTGTGTGTGAGTAGTCTCACTCAGAATAAGCTCATAGTGTGGTCTTATGCATACTCACCTAGGAAGCAGTGTGTGTGTGTGTAGTCTCACTCAGAATAAGCTCATAGTGTGGTCTTATGCATACTCACCTAGGAAGCAGTGTGTGTGTGTGTGTAGTCTCACTCAGAATAAGCTCATAGTGTGGTCTTATGCATACTCACCTAGGAAGCAGTGTGTGTGTGTGTGTAGTCTCACTCAGAACAAGTTTATAGTGTGGTCTTATGCATACTCACCTATGAGGCTCACTGCGCACGGTTTAAAAAATAAAGGAGCTGTGATGGAAACTGTGTGAGAAGCACACTGATGATTCAGTTGTTTAGTATAGTATCATCTGACTACGTTATATCCAGGAATCGACCCCGTGGGAGTACACACCGGGTTTGAACTAGACATCTTTCCTCAGTTTGCAACATAGAGATACTGACAGACCAGATAGGTGTTTCACTGAAAGTGATACTTTTTGATCATTCTGGCTTCATGGCAGCAAAGAGTCACATTTTGGGCTAATTGGATCATGAACTGTCAGGTTAGGAATTGCCTTTGTGCTGAGGACATGAATTATGAACGTGACACGTGCTTAAACTGCGCTCTCCCCAGATCAAAGCTTTTTTTTTAATCTTCCAATAACGCGTGTCTATGGTTATACCGACTTCTCCGAGACGTCTCTCATACAAGAGGGATAAATATCTAAAACTGGTTGAATGAACACATTAATGGCGTATTGTCTGTTCTCAATGCAATCAGGAAAGACTCTCCTACACCAGAGAGAAGTAACTATACCCTCTTTTGTTATATAACTGAATAACTAAAATAATAACTTAAACATTTGGATTTGTATATTATGTCACAAGCTGTCAGCATTTACTTTACTCTTGTCCACAACTTAACTCAACTAAACTCACAACTAAAATCCTGATTATGGTTATTTCTAAGTGATTTGATTCAAAGAAGCCCCATTGATGAACTATCATGAGACTGATCCTGTAGCCTGTGTTATTGTGGGAGTACTTGCGGTGATTAAGAATAATATGTCATGTCATGATCTAGCTTTAACGACACAAAGGCTCTGGGAGTAGTGGCCATGCCAGACTTCCTGAGAAGCTTGGCTGCGAGCTCTAGTTATCTGTCTCCTTCTCCTCCATGTTACTTGAATCCATTTATCCTTTGACGTTACCGAGTGCAGTGTCCTGCTCAATATAGGTTGGTGCCTGAGTAGGTGTGCTCAATGTGAAAGGTTTAAAAATGTATGATTACTCTAACATTACTAGATACAAACAGCATCTTTGACTTTATACTTAAGATCACAAAACAGAAATTGGGAATGTTTGTTGAATATTATCAAGTTGAATGTGCACGAATAAATAAGAAAAATCTATTTGTAGCAGGTGGCAACCTGTAAAAGCTTTAACATACTTGCTGCAATACCTAGACAGGTGGATGCACTATATTGATGTAAGATCTTGTCCATACCTGGTAATTGGAAGAGTCTTATTAACATTTATAACATTTAGTATATATTTTACTGGAAAGAAAATCCATTACCCAACTTTTTAGTTTAGATGTTTTTTATGCCTACAATGTTTAAAAATCAACTGTGATCAGCTTTTACAATAGAAATGGCATGTCTGCCAAATCCTCTGTGTGTGCACATATAGACCTATAGATACATGCATGTAAAGAGAGAGGCACACGTCCCCATTTACTTCCATCAGGTGGAATTCTAGTGCTCTGCAAGGGTAACATCCTTTCCATGGGCACTCATAATACAGAAACAATTAGTCAGTGCTAATTTAGAGCATTTCTTGTCATTAATGGAGAGAGAATATCATGGATATTGTGGACACTATAGCTTTAATGGCTGGTCATTAAATCAGCCTGTAGTATTTCCCTACAGATCATAGGCTATTAATTTTCCAATTACTTTTTAAACATTCAGTTGGTAATCAGACCTATCATTAACACATTACGTGATTAATAAGAACAATTAAAGTGACATTATACTGTATATTTAATGTTTTTTTCTATCTAATTAGAGAGAATTGCTGGATCAATTCATAACATTCGATGTGATAGTGCCCTAGTCATTGTTAGTGGTTTTAGAACAGGTCTTTAAGATTTTTTTCAAAAGTACTTGCATTCCTTGTAAAAAAAGAAAAACCTATAACGTGCACTCTTGTAAATCTTAATGACATTTTCTCTGAAATGCATTGTGTTCTGCACTTGATGGGACAACAAAGATAAAGTTGATGTTGAGCAAGCCTGCCCCCTGGTGGACTATCCTGGACAGGGGATACCATACCATTTTCTATTCTGTTTGTTATCTTCTTTTCCTGGATGCAGTGATGTCTTAAAAGTTGGTTTAAGGGAATTTAATTTCTCAGTTTAAGAAAGGCACTATCTTATTTAGTGAATATTCTTGCAAGTATACTAGCCATTATGCTTTGCTTCAAGATTTCTGGTGACTAAAGATGGCAATGATTAAACTAATAATACATCACAGTTTACTGGTATTATTGTTAATTCCCAGGGAATAAAAAGGTAAAAATGTCATGAAGAAGGACCTTTGTTATATCTGAAAAACTGAGTTTGTGTGTGTGTGTGTGATTCCAAAAGCACTGCAGGTGTCCAACAAGGATGAAAGACTGGTTGATGTTTTCCTGGGTCCTTTACCTGAGCTTACTCCCAACAGATGATCTGTAATGTGCGTGCTGATTTCATAATTAAGAGGTGTCAAAACTGCTGAGATAAATTCCGACCACACAACGCCGCACTGACATAAGCATCAATGCTAAAAGACCTTGACAAACTCTGAAATGCATCCAATCGCAGGCCTAATTGGATCATTTAATTGACAGCAGGATTCAGTATGAGAACGAGACCTGGTGACCTGACAGAATTAAGCATTGACAACCTTTTCCTGGACTGTATGACAAAGTGTGGCCATCTAATTAAAAGCAATTTGCCCAGACTCATTTGGCTGATGCTCCTTAGGAGTATCTGTCATATCGGTTTACTCAGCTTAAGAAATATTATTCATTTTATGAGGCTGAAAGGATTTTTAGAACTTCCTTTCTAGAAACAGAAATGTCTTTCTCTGGTGATCCCCTGGTATAGCTCCTTCTACTTGGAAAAGTCTAATATAATAACGATAATATATAGCAGATAAGGTTAATTCAGCTACAACACAAAATAGATGTGTTTGGACCCCAATTCATACCATAAGTTGTTAGTTTTGCTGCCAAGAGAAAGATATTATATATATATATATTATATTTGTGTAGTGCTCAGTGGCAAGGTGTCTGTGGTTGCTAAGAGCCATTTGCATGAACCCGCTCTGATTTGCCTATGCCAATTGCCATGCCAATTTCTCACCTCAGACTGGTTCTGGCAGGGTGACATGCTGGTGCTAATTTCATTACTTGTGAAATGACTCTTTCACACCTGGAAGTAAATTGAGAGACAAGCTGTCATTATTTGATATAGTTGGTATGGTAATAAGATTCCCAATGCATTTCCTCTGCTTTGCTGTGAAAGCAGAGTAATCTGTATGGATCCCTAACACCAAACGACCACCTCATATGTTTTCCATAGCATGTTGTTTTGCTTTTGCATAAAGGGAAAGGGAATAAACTTATCAACGACTTAAAGCAATTTAAAGTAACATTATGCAACAATTAGACACTTTTTTGGTTTTATAGGCGACTTGTTTTGGCACAATCCTCGAATTCCTTGATAGCATATGGTCATGCGAAGGACAGATAAACACCTAAGTCTTCCCAATAGCCATCCAGGATATGCACTTTGTAGTTCTCTGTTACCTGACTGGAACACCTTGCAAAAATGGTAGAAAAGCTTTCACAGCATGACATTGCCAGCTATACTGCCTAAAGGCACCAGTTATTTTATCAAGCAAGCTTCTATCAGAGTCAACTAGGCTGTTGGTGGTGTTTGCAAGGTCTTTTGCATGCCTTTTAGGTAGTGAGCGTGCTAGTTTTGGAACAGAACTCCTTATTGCCGCTTTAACCCAAGGGTGATGAGGGTTTATGTCAGCGTCTTTAAGTCTTCAGACCACAGTATCCACTGGATCAATAGATCCATAAGTGCATGACTCATCTCATTATGTAACATGGCTACATGTTCATTTGGTTTTGGTAGCCTCTGCATGTCTGTCTTGTAACCCAGAGACACACCGAAAGGTCCAGCAGTCTTCTTATCCACACACACAGCATTCCACCATGACATTGATATCCGTCAGGAAACGTGTGAGAAGCATATTATCGCACAGCTTTTTCCGACTCCGTGTACATTACATTTAGTCATTTAGCAGACGCTTTTGTCCAAAGCGACGTACAAGGGAGAGAACAGTCAAGCTAAGAGCAATAAAACCTGGTGTAACAATAAATACTGCTTTTTTTTTTTTTCAAGAAATAGAAAACGACATAGAAAGAAAAAGAAGTGCGGGACTGTCACTGCTTAAGTGCAAGTTAAGCCAAGGTGCCAGTTAGGAAGGGAGGTGCTCTCTGAGGGGTTGGGTCTTCAAGAGCTTCTTGAAGGTAGAGAGGGACGCCCCTGCTCTGGTAGTGCTAGGCAGTTCGTTCCACCAACGTGGAACTACAACTGAGAATAGTCTGGATTGCTGTGCTTGCACAGGCGGCAGTGTCCTGGGTGTAACATTTGCCCTTACAAGAGCATTTAGGTAGGTGGGAGCAGAACCAGCAAGCACTCTGTAGGCAAGCATAACTGACTTGAACTTAATGCGAGCAGCTAATGGCAAACAGTGGAGCTCTATAAGTAGCGGGTGACATGTGCCCTCTTTGGTTGGTTGAACACAAGACGCGCCGCCGTGTTCTGGATCATCTGTAGCGGTTGCACCACGCAAGCCGGCAGGCCCTTTAGGAGGGTGTTGCAGTAGTCAAGGCGGGAACCCACCAATGTTTGCACCAGCAGCTGGGTGGCATATTGGGTTAGGTACGGCCTGATTTTGCAGATGTTGTATAGAGCAAAGCGGCAAGACCTGGAGACAGAGGCGATGTGGGCAGTGAAGGTCAGTTGGTCATCAATAATGACCCTGAGGTTTCTTGCTGTTTTGGATGGAACAAAACCATGTCCAGTTTATCCTTGAGTGCCTGGGCCATCACCCCTCCTCTCCCGTCTCCCTCAATGATGGCCAACACCTATGATGAGGAAGAAAACAGAGGATCTGTGCACTCAGTGGACCGTACTTTCCCATGTAAATGTCACTGGCCCAGCACGCAATTTGGCAAATAAATACCAATGGCGTCAGTCAACCAGATTACAAAATGTTGGTTGTGTGGATTATCACACAGAGATAATCAAGATACCAAGATATAGCATCAGTTTTTTTTACAAGAATGTCTGAATGTTTGTCTACCTACCTGGTAGTGTGGGTGAATTGTAAATAAACCATTTTCAGGATTAAACCACTGAGTTTGTTTAAAACACTTTGCAACGAAAGCTGTGCAAAACACAGGTTGCAATGTGTGAGACACCTGCCCAGTAACTGAAGTAGATTTGCAGGAGAGATGCATGCAGTGTACAGTGAAACACAGAGTATATATTCCTTGATTAAATAAAATAAGGTAGTGGACAATCTAAGGCACTTCTACCCTCCTAAATAGCTATGCGATATAATAAATGGGTTCATTAATAGAACATGAGAATTGTCTTTGCCTAACCTACCAGGTAAAGTAATTTGTGCACCTTCAAATTTCAGAACAACCATTATGCAGAAAGCTCATAATGTTGTTCCGACAAATCCGTTGACAATATGGCTTGTCTATTTCCCTTGGCTGAAAGAGGTTTGTGATGATACTTAAAGGCACCTGTCTTACTATACACAATCTGGGATCTTCCTCTGGCTGACATGTTTATACAACCACAAAACTGAAATCAGAGTTAAACGGAATTGACTGCTCTCTTCATTCTGTGTGAATTATAATTAGGTGTCAGATAAATGGCTGCAACAGATAATATTGTTGGCATTTTCTCAAAATTAGCATGGAAAATCTGACACTAGCAATAAATCTTGTTTGTTCTTAAGGGGTCCCCATTATTGCATTTCACAATTACTTCACTTTTAATTAAAAACGAAAGTAATTGTGCAGCTAACCCTTAGGCAATCTGGTAGAAAACATTATTAGGTAGACTGCTAACTGTCAGGATGGCAATCGAAAAGGACATGTTTCTTTTGTCACAAGTGTTTCAGGCAATACAAAAGCTTCCATTATGACAGAGAAAGGCAGAGGCCGTACCTATCTTTTTTTATGGATGAGAAAGGGAAAAAATCGCTAGAATAATCATCTAAGATGCTCCAACCTAATACATTATTGTAAATAAATAAATGAATAAAGAGCAAATAAAGAGAAGCCCACTTTCTCATTTGGAATAAAACAGCTTTTTTATGACTTCCTTCAAATTACATGGGTACCTTTTGGAGGGCTAATGCTTGTAATTTCACAGTCTCGTCCCATCAGCCATCTCTCCCTCGCTCCACGCAGGCAGGCAGGCCCCAAACTGAGACAGTGACGGCCCGTCTGCTTGTCTGTCTGTGCCTGTCTGGAGGTGGCGTGCTGATCTGGCAACCTGGCCCCCTCCGGAGAGCTCGCTTCCCATTTCCTCCCGCCAGGGGGCTGACAGTTAACCTTTCGCTCAGAGATTTCTGGGATGTGGGCCAAATTTCCCGCCCAGATTTTGCTGCCTTCGGGAAGGACTAACAGGTTTTACTTCGTGGACAGTTATGATATCAGAGTCGTGCATGGTGGTTGGTGAGACAATATGACGCATCCTCAAAATAATTTTGTTCCGGCTACTTTTTACCATTAGGACCCCTTTCAGTATTTCAAATAGACGTTGCGTGTCACATTTTGGCTATGGGACCTTAATAGGAGAAACTTGGTGTACGATAGAGTAGGCCTAGCCTTCGTTGGCAAAGCCTTACTGAACTGTCACACTTTATCCTGAAAATCCAGTGTTTTCTCAACAAATCCACACATATTTTAAGTTGGCAGCTTTAGGTGACAACAGACCATACCTACATCTCCGTCATGGCTCCTTACAAAATCACGGACTCCTACTGTCAATCCTCTGTAACCCTTTGCAAATTTAAGAGGTCGTAGTCTGTGGTTATCTATACCACGAGAGCAGAAGCCGAACTATGGGCGACATCTTGCGGGGGGCGGAATGGGGCGCCCACAAAAAAATAATCGGAATGGTGACATTTGTGTGATCGGTTTTCTATCGCTCATTTGCACTTCATGTTAGTGATATCACGTCACCGTGTAGGTCAATTAGCCTTGTCGGAGTGGGCGCCCTGAGTCTCTAGATTGTGAACTAGAAAAGCTGCTGCCTACAGGAAGGTATCCCACACAAAAATCCAAGATTGGAGAGGGGGCAGGATTAGGTTAACTTTGGGTCTGCCCACTGGAAGCTCGATGTAAAGGGGGAACCTACCAAACAGCTCAACTCTAGCGCTGCACATGTAAGGCAATTAGTAATATCAGTCATACTACGAAATGCTACCAAATAAATCACAATTCATTCATAATACTGAGGGGGCTGCAAGCTTGAGCCGCCACTGCATGCGTGCGTCAAGGGAAACTGTGAGACTGTCGGTGTAGGTTACATAGCCTACCCCTCCCTTATAGAAAATTAAGTGGGGCGAAGACAGCCAAAGCTCAGCGGGAGAGAAGACCCGACACGTATTTGAATAAGGGAGCCGTGCTCACTGCATGGTGCGCTGTATATTACAGACAGCTGTCGCACGTGGAAGTCTAGTCATGCCAGCGCAGCGGAAAGGTGACTACATGCACGAGCTACCTTTTCAAAATGTCCAAAAAGCCATTTTCATTCAAATCTAAAGTTACTCTAAGCCAACGACCAGGCACGTGCACAGACATTTTGGGGGGCAGGTGCTCAAAAAAAAAAAGGGCGCCCATCACCAAAATTATTAATGAAATTAAATCTCTCTCGCTCTCTGTCTTCCACTCCCTTAACGTCTGATACATCAAATGATGTCTGGGGTGCCTTTTTCTGTAATTGGTCCACCTCACCATGCTTGTGCATCAAATCTGAACTTGGGGAATACTCCAGCCACCCATTTTTAGAAAACCAATGCTTTTGGAATGACCGCCCTTCATATTTGTTTTGGAGGAAAAATTCTGGTTGTTGTAAAACTGGCAAAACGAAGAGATACATAAATATCACGTTAAACAATGTGGGAAAGGATAGCATGACCCCGAGAGCTAGCATAGTTTACCTGCTATTTTCTAGCTGTGAATTCCCGTGACATGTAGGCTAAACAAACTTTCAACATACTTTCGAAATTGTTTAAACGGCATTTATACAACACAAAATATGCACTTTCAGACAAATAATGTAATCAAACCTGACAAACGTCAGTAAACAGCTGGACAATGCTTTGAAATCAAGTTAGTTGTCTGTTTATTTTTTTAGGAAACGTCGGACCAGTCCGGTTTTCAGACGTAGGCTATTGTTTTCAGCGGCACTAATGTTGTTAATTTATACAACGTCGGGGGATTGCACAAACACCGTCATTACCTGTTTGTCTGATGCAGGTCAGTGAAGAAGTAGGCTGCACCTGTTGGCCTGCCGCTCAACACTGATGTGGGGGATGAGGAGGGAGGGGGCTTGTGAGCACCGCAGAAAATAGGCAAAGAATACTTTATTCTATGTCTATGCCGCGCGGAGCATGTCGAGGCGAAATTCTCACAAGAACTCCAAATAAATGCCCCCTCCGATATCAAAACACATTTGGGGAAATTGATGACGAGAGACTAATTTGTATTCTAGAAATATTGATGATTGAAAAAAGAATTGGTCTCCAGAAAAAAAGGGCACTTTTTCTCAACCAGGGCACAAGGGCTGGTGCTTGAGCACCAGTTGGGGTCTATCTGTGCACGTGCCTGCCAACGACAACAACTCAGAAACCTAAGCTGAAGTTTTAAGTGGTACCGTAAGCGTATAGTCTATGAGTAGGCCTACCTGTTCCTGGTTTTAGCTCATATCCATTACATCATAGCTACAGGTAGGCTATTTGTCTTGCCAATCAGATCAATGCTTTAAATAAATGGAGATGATTTAACTCTTGAGACTACCGTTAGATGTCGCTGTGTAGCCTAATGTTCCATACACTTCAGATGGTAATAGCCTAAACGTGATTGGTCCGGCCGCAACAAAAGTGTTTGTTTCTGCAGGTTTATCTGTTCGGGAATACACCTTCTTTATGAAAGAAGAAGCTTTATGTCCAGAAAGAACACTGCCATAAATGGGTCAATGAGTTAAACAGACATGACCTCTGCCTGGCCATAGGCCCTTCTGAGATTATAGTCCTCCCCCAAAAAGCACGTTGAAAAGCACCTAAGGTTCTACAGCTATCTGAAAATTAAATTAAGGGTAGTCTCTAAAGATATACTGAGCGAATCACCGGGGCCATTACATTTTAATAACACCATGTTAATTGAAAACCAAAGAGTGACCTGCTACTGCACAGTTACTTGAACAATATGTCTGTTAAAATTGCCCTCTGGGATGACATACAGTATACTTACAAAGAGATTTCATCAGTGAATCCATATTAAAAAGGGGGGCAACTCTTTTAATTAGGGCAATCAGTCCTGATATGCATTGAGCACAATATTCTTGGTTGATGAATAACCCGAGGAGTGATGTGGAGGAATGATCTTAAAAATATCCTTCACAAAGGTCAAGGTTAAAATACAGGTGTTGACACAGGGTTTTACGCACATTTCTTCCGCATGATCTAAGAATTTAGAGAACTCAGATCTATCGCCATTTCGAATAACTTCTTGATTCAATTCACTTAAGTTAAATTCATTAATTTCCAGATCAGAACACAAAAAAACACATCCAGTGGTGATATATAAGGCCAACGAAGAGTAGATTTTTAAAAAGTATTATTTTATCTTATTATGACATGCCTATCGTTGGTTGACGTGAAACAAAGTCAGTGACGTTGGCGTTTTAGCACTTTAAACACGTGGGTTTGCTTAAACTTACAGTTTCCAACAGGGTAATTTCTGAAAATTAAGGTGTCCTTCTGACCAAACTGAAGTATTTATTACAACTGTAACGCAGCAGTACGTTATCTGTAAAAAGATTCATTTTTATTTGCAGTGGACCACTGGCTAAATCCCCCTTTTTAAGAGATCTTAAGGAGCTTATGCGCTTTTCCCTCACAAGGAGCGCGGTGTAAAGACCGCGTTCAGGTCCGCTGAGTCTTTATTAAGTTGGAGACACTCTTGTCTCTCTGCACCTCCTCGGTTTGCATGGAATCAACCCTGGGAAAGGCCTAGGCTACTTTAGCCTACACTTCTGGCGAGAACGATCTGTTCCAGTTTAAATGTCTTCTTGTTTTTGCAGATAAGCAATGCGTAGTTGCGATGGAGGCATTTGTCGATTGAGGGAGACATTTTGCTCGTTTGTGAACGTTTGCTCGTTATGGATTTCAGAAGTAATTGATTACATTATAAATTACATATTTTGTTAATTTTCTTTTATACATTCTACCCTGAATATATCCGGCTAACATGAGTTGGGGAGACCAGGTATAGCCTACAGTTGTACGTTGAAAGTTGCTTAATTTTTCAGCTCGTGTCTAACCTAATGCTTGATGGCATCAGCATGCTACGTTCACAATTTCTGGTCGTGTCTCAGTCTCTGTCAAAATAACAGACGTCATTTTGTGACGCAAATGTGTCACTTTTAAGTTAAGTTGCACTATACGTTTTGACAGAAACACAAGCAACAGGTGGTTGTGATCAATGCTTTCCAGGGTAGATTGTAGTATAATTATTACCTGCATAGAGTGTGTTATATTTCAACTATCTTATATGAATATAAATTTAAGGAGAGGTCGGCTGGGGACAATTGTAACCCGCATTACAATCGGAGCAAGCAGCACTTTTGCGTAAATGTGACACCCTTGGTTTTTAAGCAACTCTTTCATTGGCGTATTGAAAACAAACACTGTAAAGATTACATCTTACGGAAAAAAACCTTATCCAACACTTTTTTTGTTTGAATAATGCATGGTTGTGGCCATACATTTACCTCTTAAACTGGCATGTTTCAATTGTCCTCGGCCACTGTCCCCGACACGTTACAACAGTTCTCAAGATAAAGGCCTACTCACTGCATTTAGATGACATTTAAAGACAAAGCAAGGCACATGTGCTTGAATTAGTGAAGTAAATATAGAGATGAAAGTAAAATGTTGCATAACCCCTTATATGTTAAAATGAAAGCTGTCGATTTTCTACAAAATGTACAAAACAAAATGTGTTACACCTGGTCTCCCATGAAAGTAAATTGGCATAGTTCAAGCCATACACATAAAACACATTCTGTTGGTGTGATCTCATATTTTATTACACATTTATTTTTCTTTTGTTTTGTTTGTTCTTTGCTTTTTTTGTGAGATGCAGTTCACGCAAAGCATGTTTTCGACCTTGAGTTTGGGTCTTTATTTTCCTGAATTGCACAGCAGTTTTTGAGGGCTATTCCATTACGGATTATTAACAAGTAAAATGTCTTCATCTAGCCTACTATACCATTATGTGATTGATAATCAAAATTTGATGTCACTATGTTGAACACGTCGGCATATCCGAGTCAGCAATAGGTTGTCTCCCCTAAATACAGAGTAAGCCATTGTTAACAAAACACAAGGTCGATTCGTAGTTGCTGCTCTATGTGCAACTGGCAACCAACATGGTATTGTTGTAAAAGTCATGGTGCTTAATCTGGATAATTACACAGCAGAGGACAAAAACGTTCAAGTCGATTTTGCGCCCAAAACATGTTTTATTGCACCTTAAAAGAGGATTTTGCAGTGCCTCATGGCCTAATTGGTCAAGGACTCTTAATACATTCTCTGCATGCAAATAATAATTCAATCATCTTTAACCACTTTTGGAATAATTTACTATTCGATGAAATATATAATCTTTTGGACTAACAGAGGGGGGAAATAATTTCCTAATTACACTTCAACTCACGCATGTACTTTCACAGAGCAGAAGCCTTAAGATCTTTATAGCGCTGTCTAATTTCTTATGAGGAGATCAGTGATGTGGAACTCTCGTGATAGGTTACCAGTCCGCGTCGCTTCAGTTCCGCCCATATTTTGCACCTCAGTAATACATTTAATTTCAAATGTATGCATAATGCCCCATTTAAATGCATACAGAACGTGACATATCGATATAACAGACATAGGCCTTAACGTAACAAACCACTGGAATATTTTAAAGTGATTGACTTTAATTAAATGTGTATTTTGAGATAAGATGAAAGTTTACAATTTGGACAAAAACTGAAAAGAATTGTAGTGAAGTGCTACAAAAGAGAACTGGAATTATCAGTAGGCCCTATGTGGCCACAGCTATTCAATATATGTTGACAGACTACCCTTGGAGTATAGAACCAGCCAGGTGATTATTACAGGTGTTTTAACGTTTGTGCTATTGCCTGTCACCGCAATGCTACATATTTCAAACTTTGAATAATATAACTGAATTGGTTGGCGTTTTTTCTTTGTCCATTGTCTGACTTTACAAACACTTCTGTATTCTTGAGCCATTTCAGACACGGCTCAAGTGGCTTTTCCAGACCCTTTCGCTTTTTTTCTGTGTGTCAGCAGACAGGATTTATCCTTCAAGGTTGAAGAAAAAACATCAGACCAAAAGGTTGACTCTCAGCTGAAAGCAGTCCTTCCATCTGAGCAGCTGGGCTTTCTACAAAGACCTGGGACAGAGCGATGGGATTAGCTGTTGGTGATTTCCCAGACCTATGCCTAGTTAGGGGGTTGGACCTCTGACACCTTATGAAACCCGGGCTCAGGCTCCAATACTTTTACGCAGAGGCAATAATTCAATGAATGTGGAGTCATCAGTTAGACTGCCTAAAACTGTGTCATGCTTAAAGCAAGCATACACTTCCATTTCTTCTTTAATCTTAATTTAAAAAGATTACATTCGTCCTCATTTGCGTAAATGAAATATGTTGTACATCGTCAATGCCCTTGTATACATTCACATATTTTGTAGAAACGGCATACATCTGCATTATATGGTTAACATCTAGGCTTTCCCTAGAAGCTAGATCATATTGCCTAAAAGAATAGCTTACCATGCTACCTTCTCAAGACACAGACATATTATGATACCCGTTCTCTCTTGATGAAACTAACAGCTTAGTCACGTTCCGTTTATCCTAAGAAATGTGTGATTTTCGACTGTTTTAAAGTCTTCAGTAAAGTTGACTGTGCACTGTGGGCCTGTGCCTTTCTACTTCTGACTCCTAAAGTGCCACATTGTAAAAAGTGACAAAGGCGTACAGATCTAGGTCACCTGAAAACAGTAGCCAACGCACATGTCAAAATGGCAGGGGGAATTATAATGTTATATCCTATTAGCAGTAAAAAAGAAAATTGCAATAATACAAACTGATCGACACATGACCTTAAGCAATGGATCTCATCAATTTGCGTACAAAAGGTTCTTGACTATAGGCCTGTCTAAAACATGAAATAATTGTTGCAAGGGGAGACATTTTCATACACGATCACTCTCCATCAGTTTAACGCGACCCACCCTTATGTTTACAGTCTAATCTTTCATGCGCTTATATGTAGGCTACAACCTGCAACTTGTCGCTGTCACAACAGCTCAAGTTCGTGTCTGAAGTCAAAAGTGTATATAAAAAGTATAATTTAACAAAACAGAGGTGTGCGTGGCGTCTTACCTTGCCAGCTGTGCGCGCAGGTTACCAATTGTTAATTCTTCTGATTAGCGTGTCGCAGCCCTTAACCATGATGTGACCACACTGACTGCCTCTCTTCTTCTCTTTGCTTGAGTCTTTCCATCAATATTATCAGCATTCTGATCCCGACCCGTCATTATAGTTGTTTAAACCGGCTAAAATGCGATTGCAGGGGGGTAACTTTTTTCTTAGAGGGAGGGGGCGTTTCGGTCCACTGCAACCTCCATCAACAACCTTCTTTGCGCTGAGTATTACGCATATAATAACTGATAAAGAACTTTTCAGACTTAGCTGGAAATGCATATTCGAAGTTGGTAAACAATAATGTATACAACGGATATGACTGGCACAGTATTGTCCAAAATGATTCGAAATGATTGATGAATGTGTGTGTGTGTGTGTTGCATTTGCAAAACTCGACGTTTAACCTGGCTTGGACCCTGGTACGAGTCATGTCACACATTTTGATGACTTTAAACTTGAACGGTGAAGAATGGAAATATACATGAATGGGGCACATTTGACAGACTGATGGCTCAGCTATTTTTGGTGGTCACCAAGCGTTACAACTATTGTGTGCCTACCGGTTATGCCTGACCTCAGAATCACAATAGGGAAGCTCGACTAGGCCTATTAAAAAACACAAACGGAAAGGATCGATTTTATTCAAGCCGCTTTCTCACACAGGCACGCATAACTTTCACAGGTCAGAAAATAAGTTTTCTGGGACAAATCCAAATTAGGTGTAGCGTAATGGTGGGGTGCCCAACTTGAATTCGTAAGAAATTGGATGTAGCAGCTCTTGAAAGTTTCCTTATGATTTATTTTGAAGGGTTAAACATAAACTATGATAGATTATACTAATCATAACAACAATGATTTAGTCTACATGACAACTCTTTGGTCTTTCAAAATGTCTCAAGTTATTCGTTAACCCAATCCAGGCTACAGCATTACAGAAGTACTGTAAATGAGAGTTCATATATTCTATAATAATAATTCAGGTTTACCAAGCCTATACCATATTTATCTTGGGGTTGTTGTTGTCATTCATGCCCACTTTACCCATAGAAAAGATCAGGCATACCTTCGCCTCAGATAATCAAATCTCAACATAAAAAACTCTTGCAAAATAGTTTGTTTGTTTGTTTTTGCAGCACACGGGCAATGCATCTCTATAACTCCACAATACAATTAAGAAAGGGACCATGTTAGATCTTACCATGTATAAAGCTATAACCTCTTCATCTACGCTCATTGGACAATTAGCAAGACCAGCAGTTGTCTTTCATTTGATTGACAGGCTGACACTTGCACATCCTGTATAAAATTACGCATTTGATGTGAGTCGCCCATGAAAAATAATTAGAGAAATCGTTCCGGAAATGAAACGAAATGTTAATCCGCATCACATTTCCATAAACAACATCAATGCAGGCAACTGCTTATTCAGCTGTAAAATATTTGGCCATGTGAATTGCCATTTTGCGAAAGTGACTTTTCTTTAGTTACCTCTCTAATATCCAGTGGACTCTCCAAGTAGCCTGCGTCTAAACACACGCACACGAAACACTTTTTAACCCTTATAGTGTGCACAATCCATGGCAAGTGGCAAAATTAATTCTCTTGATGATCTGAGGATCCATGAACTTTGAGAGTGTCAATACCACTACTGACTAGATGATTCGCTTCTAATTCAGGGTGAATGATGTTAGAGACTATAGGCTACCTACTACCTTTACCAATAGTTTTCATACTTAATGAGCAACATGCTGTAACAGCTGACCAGAAGGAAACACATTTATCTAAAAACTTCTAAAGATTTCATGTGATTTTGAGACCTAGCAGATGTGGCGAAATGGGTGGCTTGTTGATGAAACCCCATATAAAATAGTATTAGGGCAGTAAGGACTGAAGTATTCAATGCAAAAATACTGATATCACAGACTGTGTCAAATCGAGAGAAAAATGCTAATATTGCATATAGTCGTTGATAAGCACGGCTGATTTCGTTTGTTAGCCGATAAACGCACACTGCATGAAGCGCATATAGACAAACCACTTGCAACATTTTGCTTGCGTGTGCTTCCAGTGTTTAAAGAGTACTCACATTTTGGAAATTGGAAATGCAGGAATGATCGATTTGAAGACATAGACCTTGTTGGTGTCACTTTCAGACCTGAGCTGAGCTTTCTCAGTGAGGCCTTAAGAGATGTCTTGGGAGAATGTTGATTTCATTTTAAACTAAACACACGGTGTCTAACTGTGTGGACGAACATTTGCCCCAAATATTTATGAGAATAAAACTATGATGTGCAAGGTAGCCAATATTCAACAAAGGGAGCGCACTCATTTAGCCTAATAAGAATGTTGACTTCGCAGCTGGGAATCACAATAACAGTAGCCTACTCAAAGGGAACTAAAGCGAAACAAGCAAAGCGCATTTCCGACCCAGGCCATTCTCGTTGGATTTATCAGGACACGCCAGACAGATCAGACGGATTAACACGTAATTAAAACCTAGAAACAACGGTCCGTTTAGTCCTCTGGTAGACACCCACTAATAATAGCCTGCTTTAGCTGACAAAGTCAAAACAATTTGACTCTTTAGCTAGTTCTTCAGAAGTCTTATGTGTAGACTATAATCCATGAAATATATATAACTCTTGGCCCATAGGCCTAAAGGCTATAACAGAAGTATATTTGAAATCGCATTTGCAGTGCCAAAACTTTATATTATAGAGCATATCAACGTAAAATACATTGGCTACTCCTTACCAAATAATTTTAGTCCCAATATATTAATGTTCCATGACACTTGGGCCTTCGCCCATCACCGCTACCCACAATGCTGACAAGTTTGGCTACTCTGAGAAGAACACAAGTAGCCTATCAAGTAGTGATTCTCATTACCAAGTAAAATAGGGCTATCTAGTTATTAGAGAAAACGGTGCATAATATCATGGCCAGTGTCACAGTTTAAGCTCCCCTGACCGAAATAGGAAGTGGCCGGTAACCTTTCTGGTGATCCTTAGGGTCCCCCTTACGGTTTTTTTTATTCCCTCGGTTTGTTTTTTCAAAGGCCGACAGGAAGCTGGGAGATCCCGCATGACCCCGGCATTGTTCTAGCCTCGATATCATAGCCATTGAAAGGGGAGCATCTGTGTGCTGATCTGCGCTCTATGATCTGTGAGCTGGCAAAAGCCCTGGCGCTCATTCACAAAATCCCCCTTTGCTACAGCTCGAGAGGCTTTCAGCGGGTGGAGGCAAAACAAAAACAAAACCTGTGTGAAAATGAAAGCGTCCATGAGATTTTAGGAACACTAAACCAACGCAAAGTTGTATGACTACTAAATGAAATAGAACACTTACACTGTGACTAAACATAGCAAAAAATAGGAGAAAAAGCCTGCGGTTAATGTCATTCTGCATTTCGAAGGAACTGCACAGGACTCGGCTGGTAACGGTCCATAAGACCATAGGCAACCAAACACACTCGCATATTTTATGTGGACAACCGAGAATTTAGTGGAGTGTGACCCGACATTCATCTTTCAATTTGTAAACAGACAAACACGTCCACCATTATCCGCGTTGGTAGGTTATATATTCGGAGGAAGGGATAGAACATTGAAGACCATTTAAAAAAAAATGTAGGCCTATATGAACTTTTTGAGAGGTGTGGAAATCGGTTTCTTTTGATTATGGTTAAAAAGGAGGGTGTCACCACAGTAGCTATCCGCCAGGTGTCCGTGGCAGGAGCATTGTGGTATCCAGTTTAAACCACAGCGAGGGAGGAGACATTTTAAAATGTTTTAGAGAAGTTTAAAATATGTCATTAAATTTGATCCAAACTTGAGCTATTGAAGCAACAGGGCACAGTTCATGATGGAGGCCATTTAAGGTGTGAAGTGTTTTAGAGGTGTTAATCCTCAGGAATCTGTCCAACTTAAAGATATTTTGTGAAAGTATCAATTTCCTTTGCCCTGCTTTTTGCTTGGTCGTGAGATGTCTAGAATTTCTGTCAATTAACAGTGTTTTGACTTCCCAGGCCTGAGGTTTCAAATGGACTTTTAACAGCCTATACGCTGCAAACAATACACAATTGAATAACAATTATGGCTGTCTGAGAGAAAAGGACTATTTAATATATGACAAAATGTAAATCATAATAGCATTACGTCACACACAAAATATAAATGTTCCTAATAGAAAACAGCTATGAGTAGCCTATAGCATTCCTGTCCAAACCGCACAACATGCATGCGTCAATCCATCTGGGAGGCTATTAAAATAAGTTTTGAACTGATTGATTTCAACTCATTTCCACACATTGCACACATGATAAGGTCCTAGAAACCTTGCACTGGAATTTCTACATCTTCTTTATCTAAGAAGGAATAAGAAGCGAAAAGCAACACTGAAATTCACTTGCCTAGCCAACAACATTTCATAATGCATTCATGTGTATTATTGACTCTGAACATTATTTTATACCGGTAAAGACCGTACTTCATGTTGCGAAAAGTGGACTTGGACATATGACACCCACTAACAGATTAAGTGTGTATAGGATATTTCTATTCTTTGCATTTGTTACTATTCCGACATTCATGTGTTTGCTTGAACTAAACTCATTTACTGAAAATCACTTCAGATCAAGCGTCAGATTCAAACAGGTCGTCGCCTCTTGGTGGAGACGCTGTTGAGATCCGGACGGTCATCTTCTGAATTCCACTGCACATCATTTGAAGTCAGCCTCAAGCCGCAGGTCATTATGCCCGATGGTGGCCCCTCTGCCATTTTAAACGTAGCTCCAGCATCAAACATTCACATGTCACGCCATGTCAGTGACGGGATTGTGCTCTGCTGACGCACAGTCGATCACGAACGCAAACGTTTCTGTAAATTGAATAAACGATTACTTAATGATAAAAATCCGCGTGTTTAGGTCATTGTGATGTGTGATTGATCGAAAATATCTATGGGCAGACTACACAGGTAAAATAAGCCACTGGTAGTAGTTCCCCAAAAGTTGGCCTCTTGTAAGTTCCTTCTGAAGGACATTCATGGATCCTTGTTAGTTTTCTGTAGACGACGTCTAATGTAGGCCAATGTAGGCTATACCTTATTTGAGTTCAAATAAGAAATTCTGAAGTTGATGCTGGTCCTGATGAATCATTTTTGCTTTTGAACACCATACAACGTACACATAGCAGACACAATTAAAATGGCCCACTGGTAAAAAAAAAAAAAAAAAAAAAACAACAACAACAATTTAACCAGATTTCACCCACCTGCATCACATTCAGTTTATGATAATTCATTAATTGATCCCGACTGATTATAACCGAGCTATACTGGAATAAACCTTTCAAAGTAGTAAAGCCTACCTTATATAAATGTATTTTAGCTTTGAAGGAACATATAGCAAATTGCTTATCTGACGGACTGAGGTGAATCAATACAATATTTCACTGTTGGATTTGAACACACGACGTGGGTGAACCCCTGAAGGGGAAACACCTTGCGTCTCATGATACTCTTCAGCAGATTTAATAGGCTAGCACTTGCTTATTTATTTGGGAGTAACAAAGCCAGTGTGCTGTACGTAAACAATCTAAAAAAAATAAAAGTTAATTGAACAGTGACAGCAATTTAAGGACGTAAGCTTATGAACAAGTTATTTTAGGCGTATTGGAGATGATGATGAGGTATAGCGAGGTATAACGGTTCACCCAACGTTCAAATACTGAGCTGACCCACTCCATCTGCCACTATCACTGTTGAACTAACAAACAGGGTTCAAACCAACCTTGCACGACGAAAGCAGACAATTCAGCTCTGATCTGGTAAAGCACCTCTGTTAGTAGGCTATTACTTACAACAATTAGAAGGCTAATTAGGACGCCTGCAGTCGCTACTAAAGAGCACTCAAAGCGTAATACTTTCAGCTACCGGTTCTTGCAGGTGCATCTATCCAGAAGAACCCAGCTCAGCCATACGCGCAAGGCTAGCCATACCTCCTAAAGGCTATACATGCTGTTGCCTTTTGGTTTTGTCCCGCTGCTTATCTGAGTTAAAATGCATCTAGGACCCTCATTTGATATACACCTCGATGGTAAATCTGTCACACCACTCCGGGTGTCGTTCAGGAACTATTTTTCCTCTTTCGCGATATTCTGTAACCGGCTGTCTGTTCGCAGCACTGTTTTTTTTTCTTTTTCAAATGGGGCATTAGTTCCTCTCCTGCATGCGCTCCCTGGTTTAACATTATGCAGGAGTGCCCATGTGAGTTTTCTCCCGCGAAAAGTCTGATTAAAAGCCAGGCTTGCCAAGTCACTGTACGAACCAAAGGTTTGCTGACACAGCACGCTTTCGCCCGAGCGAGGAGCTGCCAGTTAAGATTTCACAAGTTGCGTCAAAGCGTCGATGTCCTCGTATCAAACGCAGGGTATTTTCAACCCCAGTGAGAAATGCAATCGATACTTTGAGCCTGACAATGATTGGTGTACAGACAATTATGGATGCATTTTAGCTACAGTTGTCCGACTGCTAGCCCAAAAGCCTGCATTATTTTAATTCAAATTGGAAATATGCAAGCTAGCTAAACTTTTGGACCATTTAAATATCCCCAAATGCCAAGTAGCCCAAACATCATGAGCCTGTTCTCATAACGCACCCCTCCCCCTCATTGTGATTGGACATCTTCACCACAACTGTTATTTGAAAGAAATACTATGAATTGGAATAATCACTCATTTTGGCGCCCAATGTTTGAATTTGCACGCAATACGTTACCAGTAAATAAGAATACACACAGCAGCACCATGTGGAAATACTATATCTAGATTTATGTTGCACTATAGCTTTAAAAAGGGAAATTAAGGCGAGGTTGGGTGCTGTCATTTATCCTGGAGTCACTAGATCATGTGATTCAATTCTTGTTTCTCTATTGGTTAAAGGCACGTGTCTTGGATACCGGACTGCAACGTCACTGGGAGGGGGGGACTCGTATTAAAAATAAGAACAAAAATCCATAGTGAAAGTATTTCAGAACCAGTAGCGCCTCTTTATTTACGCGTAGTTTAGGCAGCGTACGAAACATAGTTTTTCGTTCAGATCTGACAGAAAACCCAGCCTTTTACGGGGAAATCCAAACACGAGATGAAAAGAAAAGCCTGCCCTGGATTTAAATAGTAAAATTATGTTTTTTCTTTGTGATCTCGACCAAAGTCGGCTTTGTGGTATTTAAAGAAAATCGTCTTCGGTGAGGTTTTTTTTTTTTTGCGTTTTTCTTTTTTTATTTATTATAAATTACAATAAAGAATTGTAATTGAAGACATTTAAAAACTGGAATTTGTAGATTTGTGTGCGGGAGAGCGAGAAAGGGGTTAAAGATCTAGTGCTGGGAGAGTATTTCAGAATGGAAGAAAATGATCATAGCAACAGAGATGCCGAGCGACAGGATTCCGGCGATGAATCCAACAGAGCCATTCTTCCACTATTCCAAGCACCGGCTAACCTTCTCCCTCACCGAATTACAAACTTTTTCATCGACAATATTCTAAGGCCGGACTTTGGACGCAGGAAAGAGGGGACCTTGAACCGCGAATCGGGCATTCGCAGAGGACGGGAGAATCACTCGTCTGGGTTCAGATTGGGGCAGGTGGAGGGGACTCTAGCAGAAGAAGGAACTTCGAACCCTGGTTCCATTAATGGAGCAAAGAAAGCAAACATTCCTGAGGAAGCGCCTCTGAAACCCCGAGAAGAGAGTGGGGATCAGTGCAGCTCGGATTCGGATAGTTCGCAAACCAACAGTTCCCCCTCGTCACAGCCTTTGCTCTGGCCAGCCTGGGTGTATTGTACCAGATATTCGGATCGGCCATCATCAGGTGAGCGCCAACTTTTCATTTTTTTTTTCATCGAAAAATCCACTTTAATATCTTGTATTTTAATGTCGTCTGGATATGACATCAAAATATCAATTCGACGGAAGACTTCTTAGCCGTTTTTAAACTAAATGGATTTATATAGGCCTATCGGGTAGATAGAAATGATCCTTGAATGGATGCAGGGATCTCCGGAAACCCCATTGCATGGAATAATAATTAGCTCACTTTGACCATGACTACGCCCGCTAACTATGTCTATTTGTGTTTTTATTTTGTTTACTTTATTGTTTCTATCTATTTACCTTGGGAATGATGGCTTTACATGATGGCGATTGACTTTTTTATATATATTTCTGATGGTTTGTTGTTATAGGCTACTTAACTTCATGCAGTTTTGTCATATAGGCTAAACAAATCCAAATACAACACAAATAGGCCGTCGTTACGACATTAGAGATTATTACAGAAATACGGGTTCGTTTTCCTTGCTAATCTATATTAAAGATAGTTTATTTGGCTAATATCTATAAGGCTTCTGATATGCCCACAATTGTAAAAAGAGGCAATATTGGCTGGAAAAAAAGCTTTATCTTTGCAGAAAATATGCCTTCTTTAAAAGTTTTTGCATTATTTAAAAAAAAAAATCCTTTTCCACTCGTCCTTTAAAGAGTAGCCTACAAGGCATCCAGAGTAGACTAGATGTATAGCTTACTGGATTTAAAAAAAAATATGATTAATTTGATTGGTCTTATTCAGGTGTTATAGAGGGTTAAGTAACATTAGCTACATAACTTGCTTTTAATAATTTCGTATCGCGTTTAAAACTTCGATTTTAGCCATTGTTCAGTCCTTGTCTTTGTTAATATTTAATTAGCATATTTTTGACAATGGATTTGAATCCATGAGTGAGGACTGTTTCGACAGATGCATATTGAAATGCAAGCATTCCTGTGAAAAACAGACTTTCCAAAAGCTGATATAAAGCTTTCCAAAGCTGATATGTAAAAACAAATAATTAAATTATTACTACTAATGACGTAATAGTTTTGATCGGAAGGCCTAGTAATACAATGTTGTGTGGGTTTAAAAACATTAGCTTGCAAGTAAAACTAAAATTAAAACTATGTATAGGCTATGCGTAATCAACATTTTCAACAAACTGAAACCATCAAAATGTTACCAAATTTGATCGCGGTACGAAAAATAGAAGGCCAAGTCTTCTGGATTACGGAGTCAGTCATATATTCATAGGCCCAAATTTAAATGAACAACAGTTCTAAGACACCAAGAAAAAAACATCGGATAGGGCTAGATGTACGATATTTGAAGAGATGCAAAATACAGTAGCCTATTAGCTTCCTGGCAGGTGTGTATTGACTCAACTTAAGCCCTCATGGTTTAGCCTAGCAGTTGAGCTATATAAGCCCTTGTCTGTTTTGCAAATAGGCTATGCTATATATCCAGGTTTAAAAAAGTACTGGCTATAGGTCTAGTTAATTTTGCACGTCGATTGTCTTTTAAAATAATTTGACTACTTTATGGAACAAGGGTTTACCTAAAAAAATAAAAACTCTTTGAATAGGGCAGATTCTCAACATAAAACGAAAACTATTCTAGTTTTTAAAAGACAAATTGGTAGCATAGGCTCCCAAAAGCCTCCCCTATAAAACAGGCCAATGTGCAGATAATCGATCATTAACTCCGATCCGACTTAAAAGAATGCGGGTTAAGCAAAAATGCGCAGGCTCAAGATATCTGTAACAAGTTTATGAACAACTTCAGCTTACAAAATTGGTTCCTATGGAAACAGTAAGTGAAAGGAGAGTCCCCCCCCCCTTTTTTTTTCCCTCCTCCAGTCATCACCCAACCCCCAAGCACCCATCCACAGCCCGTCTATAGTCCAGAACTCCAGCAACTATGATATAGGCTACTTATTCATTCGATGCACATCAGTGAACCTCTATAACGGCTATATTTGTCTGTAAATCATGCAGACGTGCCCTAAAGTACGCTTTGCATTTGTGCAAGTAATGGCATTCTGAATAGTTTACTTTGGCCTTGTCATGATGATATTGATTGTGATTTTGTTGTTGTTGTTGTTGTTGGCTGTTTAGCCTATAGATTGTCATTGGGTAGTGGGCCCGCCTCTAAGTTGCATAGGGCTATATTAAGATCACTCTGAAATGTCACGTTCAGTCACTAATCCATTTTTTTCTATCTTTCGAAACTACAGGACCAAGATCTCGCAAACCAAAGAAAAAAGCATCTCCAACTAAAGAAGACAAGCGCCCTAGAACTGCTTTTACAGCCGAGCAACTTCAGAGACTGAAGACAGAGTTTCAGAATAACCGGTATCTTACAGAGCAGCGACGGCAGAGTCTTGCAACAGAACTCGGTCTTAACGAGTCTCAGATCAAAATATGGTTTCAAAACAAGAGGGCCAAGATCAAGAAAGCCAGCGTGGGCAAGAATTCACTAGCCGTCCAACTGATGGCACAGGGACTCTACAATCACGCCACAAACGTAAAAGATGACAAATCAGACAGCGATTAATGCCAGAAAAAAATATCCAATGCAATAATTTAAAGGGCCAGTGTACAAAAATACCAGCGTTTATGAGTTTGAAATATGTATGAAGTAGCCTACCTATAATTCTGCAATATTATGTGTATATAGTTTATAATTTACAAGTATGCTGTTGTAAAACAAAACAACTTTTGCAAGTATTAATATTGCTGTATAATTTTCTGAAAGTTTTTGAACAAGCGCTTTTGATTGGCACTTGACGTTGAGACACATTACAGTAACCATGAAATTCATGCTGAAGTCCAAAGATTTTTTCTGCTGCATTCAGGCAACTGTGATTTAACTAAATGGCAGACGGTTATGTTAATGTTATTTTATTTCAATGTTTGTTTCCTGTTTCTTTTTTATAATTGTGGTTGAATGTCATTTTTATCAAGAGCTGGTATTTGACCATGTTGCATTGACGTTTATTTTCCCGCAAGCCTGACAACAATGCATTGTAGGCTATTTATGGGCCAGGGTTGAGGACGTTCTCATGCATTAGTCTAGGTTAGGTTATATGGAAAACTGACACAACTCCTAAGGCATCCGAATGCATACATTGAGGAAATAAAATTCTGGTAAAAACATATTTATGAACTGTTGTAAACTTGACTCACATCTGGAGTAGAGTTCTATCAGTAGAAGGAATGTAGAAATAATTTTAAAGTGATGCAGCCAGTGGAGACTTTTACGATATATAATATAGTTTTATGAGAAAAGCAATATTTTAACCTCTCTTTTGAAAAACAGGTTTTAATTCATAATGTGCCGAAATGTAATGACTTTGTAGCCCACCGGACAGACAATGAGTCAATTATATCTTAGCTATTTGACTATAGTGACCTGAACGCATCAGAAACAAAAATAAGGACACATCACACATATTGCAATTTTTTATACCGATAAATTAGCCTACATCATCTGAACTATTGCTTCAACTTAGTGCCGGTAGTTCACAGTGCTGTTTATTGTTGTTTGAAACGCCGTCATGAGAAAATATTGAAAATATACTGACGCTCAGATGTTGCTTTTTCAGAGAAGAAGCGGATGTGTTTACATTGCTTATTTATCTTGCAATAACTTCTTTTTATTGATGAAAATTTTGAGGCCTTTGCATGAAAGCGGCAATTCGTCATAATTCACAAAACAAGGAAGTAATGAGTATGGTATTGGAGTTGCAGATAGAATCAGTGCCATGCGATGCTCTTGGTGTGCAGTGTGTTAATTGATCATTTTTAAAGTGTGTATGAATTGAGACTCACCAAACGAACACACTTTGCCTTATACGTTCTACAAATGAACTTTCCTGTGAGAAATGTGGTATATAAAAAAAATAATATTAGCCTTATTCACATTGTTTGTATCAAGAATAGGCAATTGCCTTCAGTTCATACAGCAGAATAGGCTTTACGTACAAAAGAGAGAAACAAACCATTTGATGTGTAATGTTTTTTTTTTATTTCAGGTGGTTCTCTTTGAGGAAAGCAACTGTACATAATTTTCTATCGTGATTATTTGTGTATAATTGCAGAGAGAACTGGAAAACGAGTAAAGAAATAAAACTTTATTCAAAACAATGATTTATTTGTTATGTGTTACCCAGGTGATGGCATGAGACAAAGTGTTACCCAAGGAATGATGCCACTATTACCTTACAGAAATAATATGTTGGTTTTGCATACATAAACAGATAACCTGCACATCTGCAGGCGGTGGGAAAGGGCATAGACTAGCCTACCCATTCTCCATTAACCCTGTAGCCAAAGTGGAGTTATTGTTCTACAAAACCTTGTCGAGTCATTCGTGCGATAGTTTGGGGTAGCCTACATTCACTCTGCTCAACTTCGAAAAGTAATGAGAGGAAAAGTGGTTGTATCTACAGTCTAAGAATAGGGCTACTTAAAGCTTCAAATTTTTTAGTGAAAGTTTGACATATTCTGGAACCATGCGGCTTATGAGACGTTAAATAAGGCCATGTGTGCACTGGCTACAATCTTAACATGACCCCAGTCAAAACCTGAAAGTTGTAGGCCTCCAAGTTTATACAAAACGTGACAAATGTAGTCTATTCAGCTCGAGACTGGGCATACTGTGTAAACGTTGAAAAACGTCACACTACTGCATTCTTCAGTTAAATTATTCTGCATCATGCGGCACCAAGTTTTCTATCCCCTAAAAGAACTTGTTACTGACTCTTGACTACACTCTTCCATAGACTATTTGTGTTCCTGTTGACTATCTGACACACACAAAAAAGACCAGTCGAATTGCAAACGCATCAAGGCCTAAACACAGACCGAAGTTACTCACGTGAAACAGCAGAATAGCATCGGAGCTATTACGGAACTGACAATACATGCTATCAAAATGAATTTCCTTGCGCCGAGCTGTTGTGATAAAGAAAGTACTACTTGGTTAACATATTTCTTACATCACTGATCAAGGCTGCACTGATATTTCTCACGTCCTATTGCATAACGCATAATGAAGTTTATCAACTCTCCAAAGAGAAGGCCTATCTAGTCTCAAAACGTAATGTAAGTACAATGAGCAATCATACAGTGATCAATAATCTTGCTGTCTCACACCGTTAAAGGAGAAAATCTTCCAGTAAAACGAAGTTACCTGAAGGCTTGCGCATATTTTTTTTTTGAGAAGTCGCAACTGAAAAGATCCCACCAAACAAAGCCACGCTATCTAAAGACCATCCCCAGCATTGACCTGCTCTTCAATGCCAGAGAGGCTCATCTGCATTTCTATTCTGGCTCAGCTTGTATGTGGAAGTAACGCCCAACGGTCACTGACTTGATGAGCCTCACGGGGAAGAGAAAGGCCGGTGCCGCTCAGACGCGCAGCGTGGCTCCTGAATGGAGTCTGTGGCCGGGAGACCCCGTTGAAGGTCAAAGCCTTCTGTGACAGCTGCAGGTGGTTCGCTTCCTTCAGTCCACTATTTGCACACCTCCGAATTCAGTCTGTGTCTGTAGCATGACATTGCTTTGGCGACCAATTTTAGCCCCCCTTTTTACTCCATGGCAAAAAATGGCATGAGACAGAATTCTTTAACATGGAGAAACAGATGAAACACCAGTAAGACTACGCAGGAGACGTTACTGTCAATTTTGAGTCAAATGTTGGATTGTTGGAAAGTGGTTGTAGAAGTGACAGAAGTTCTAATAATTTAAAAACAACGCAAGGATAAAGTTACACAACAAATGCCAGCAATCAGTGAAGTAGCAGAATTGTAATTGTCATATTTTCACATGGACAACTTGAATTCATGTTAATAATGTTAGCAGTGAGTAAGTTTTGTTAAAACGTATTGAACTTGAGTACATTGTCAAAATATGTTAAAATGTATTGATACGGGAGGATACAACACCTGTTGGAGATTCACAAGACCAACCCCCCAGTTTCACTTTAACAAAAATAGGGCCAAAGGCCAGTCACATGGAGAAAAAATATCAAGTCCTGATGCTCCTTGTATGCTTGTCATACAGAAGACCCCTCCTGTCCCCTCTCCCACTGAGTTATTTATCCATAGTTTCTAAATGCTTCCTATCAAACTTGAATATGCAATTAAGTGCTGGGGCTTTGTGGCGGAAATATAATTAAGCCAGTGAAAGATGTAGAAGGTGAAGAATGGAGATGACATCAGGCCAATTTCACACTTGGCACTCGGATGGCCAAGCAAAAGCCAGGCCCTTGCCACGCAACACAGATCAAAGCACACTGCCACTGCCGAAAAGGCAAAGGGGGACTTAAGTATGCTAATCTGCAGGACAAATATATTTTAATCTTGTTAAAATACAAGTTAATGCTACAGCTCAGTGGCTGAACTTTGCAGAGTAAAGAGACAAGGATCCACTTTTCCCTCACATTTTTCAATGAGAGAAGACCTCCTTGTTCATTGAGATCAAGTTAAGTTTTCTTTAAAAGAAAAATGGTTCGTCATCCAGTTCACATACTGTGCCTGAAGGCGCTTTTTTGCTGAGTTAGCAGAGTCTGGCCAGTCAATCCAGAAACCTACAGCCAATGCACCTAGAATGCATAGGAAATGAGCAGTCGGGGGTCCAGTATGTCCACATCACTTTGAGGTCCTGCCAATGGCACCTTGGCAACCCTTGATCTGTCAAGTGTAGCAGCTCAAACTCCACTCATTTGGATAGACAGGGGTAGCCCGGTTTACTGAGAACATTCTTCAGGGTAGCTCTGAGTTTGTGAGAGAAGAAACACACTTCACACTGACGTGGCAATATCAGTTGCAGGAGAACGGTTGTCAATTTGTATTAATATAAATATATATTATATATATATATATATATTTCAATATGAAATTCATCTCCATCCAATCCAAATGATTTTTAAGGAGCTGTTAGAAATATTAGCTCTGCTTGTTTCGGCTAGACTTGTAGACTTAACCACAATAACCCCACCCCCTCCCCCTGGAAGCCTGTCTCTTTGGAAGGTCCTGATTGGTTTATACAACATGACTACATTGAATTCTCATTCCTTCAGACAAGCCCCCACCAGATGGTAAAGTGTACAAATAAATACTGCTCGAGAGTAATCACTCGCCTTTAGATCACAATATCAGAGTTAACTTTCATTTGAGAACAAATAATATTAAATAACTCTCTGCGTATCTACAGGTAACACACAACCTCTTTAGCAGCCATTCACCCTATTCTTATACAGACACATTATGATGGATATGATGGAACAATGTAGAAAAATCTTCCTGTATTTAATAGATATCATCAAATTGTACACTTAAGGAGCCACTGGCAAATGCATAAATCACTATTCAGTGTAATGGCCTCTGTGGTGCAATGACCCCTGGTGGTACTATGTACGTTGAAACAACCTTGTCATTTTAAAAGATCTTCAGTCATTCTTAACCTAAATTGTATATGTTGTACAAAACCCAACAAGCAGATCAGCATTTGACATAAGTTTGGAGAAAGGAGAGGGAGGTCTGTTCCCCTCCAGTGATTTGTCTGACACACTCATCGACTATCGTGGAGAACGCCTGATGCAGGAGCATCATGGCGTCCCCAGTAAACTCCTTAGCCCTGCAGAAACAGGATGTTGTCCCAGCTCAGCGCACGCGCACTTCTGCATCGTAGGAGCCATGAGAGAAGGCTACGATGTCAAGCCTCACGCATAACTGGCAGCCATGTTCAAAGACGAACAAGGACAGGCATGGGACAGCTCACTAAGCTACTCAATGCTCGGGTTAGATATTTGTTCAAAATGTTATGGAACAAAACTTTTCGTTCAAGGGGTTTGCAAGATGTTATTGTTGGGGATAAAAATGTTCTATACACGAATGCTTAATGTTGATTCAATGTTGGTTTGAAGGTTTGATGTAAACAAATTATATTTCAGAATCATTAAATGAGGGATTTCCTGTCTTGGTAGGCTTCAAACAGTGCACACCATTTAAAATAAGTGCAATATAAGACAAGATCACAGACCATATTCAAGATTAGGTTTTCAACATAATTTAAGTTCAGAATCAAGAGTTCAGGTACAAAACTGAGTTTGCCTCTCTGTCAATACAAGACAATATTTGTGATATTTAAGTTTGAAAGAATATATTTAAAATACTATCTTTTAAAAAAATCCTTTTTGGTATTTTTGATTTCATGAAACATCCATATTTTTACAAACACGGATTTAAACAGTCTTCAACAGTACAAGAAAAATAAGATAATTAATGCTTTGGGTGTGGACAGCCTGATTAGTGCTACATTTTTCTCAAAATGCTCCTTACGTTATTATCGTGTATCGAGTAAAAGAGGAATTAGGGAAAGAGAATATGACAAGCATTAACTTACAAAAATAAAGGCCATTTCAGGCAACATTAGTCAATGAAAAGGCTAATAGTATAATATTTAATCATGGTCCAACAATATCTAGTTCACTAATGAGAGCAAATATGTGGTGATTTTAACTTGTTTTTGACGGCTTAGGGCAGGCCACTGTAAACCATACCAAACAGAGCCAATTAGGAGCCAATGAACAGTATACACGTGAGTATTGTTAACAGCGACCTATTTTAAGGCATAGAAGTAATTTTCCATTTTCCAGGGATTCACATTACTGAAAGAAAAAAATCATATAAAATTACTTTAAAACCACTTTTATTAATAAAATTACAAAACATCTTCGTATAATGTTTTCTACCAAGTCACCATGCACAGTGAGCCAGTCAACATTATGTCTGCAATATTGTACTTCAGGTCACAGCTTATCTCAGCATAACCCCAGCTTATGTATTGTTCTCCAGCCAAGGGTAATGTCAAAGCTCAGAACGTTGGGCTTGGTCGCCTTTACAATGGCCTAAACATGAAAAGATGAGGCTGTGTATTAACAGGGTGATATAAAACAACACATTTTAAATCATAACCAAAACAAGGTTGTCTTGAATCTGCCATGTAATGGTGGAAGACCACGTATCCACAAAAAACATTTTTGGATGGTCAAAATGGTGTAAACGATGTGTTTTTATCAGGTATACTGTTCAATTTCTCTTTGATTCCATTTGTAAAACTGAGTACAGATATCATAATTCTGCTACGCCATCACCTGCTCTACCATCTCAAAGTCTGCAAATGACGGCCCACAAAAGGTGGTGGCCATTACCGGGTTTAAGCAAAATGGTGGTTAGGCAAAGGGAAGCACGAGGTGTGAACCCTGAATACATTATCCACCCCACGATACATGTTTAAAATATTATCAACCTTCATATTATGCCATGTTTCGCCTCATTTCATTGCAAAAGACTAACCAACACCCTTACACGTCTAACAACTACATGACAACTAAACATATCTATGTGTGACACCCATGTATTGAGACATCCTGAACAGATATCCTAACATGATAAATATATTTTCCTTGCTAACACTTTAAATACATGTACACTGAGGTCACTTCAGGTGTGTAAAGTGCTGTACTTGGTTTTTGATTTGATTAACTGTGTGTGAATACACATGCCTACTGATTAGCAAAAATGTGGATAAAATTAGTCAACAGAACGGTGTCCCTGAGAAATGAACAACAATACTCCTTACAATAACTTGGGCAGGTTATTAAATCTACACCAATATGGTGGGTGAGGGTGTGTGTGAGAAGGAAGGAGAGAGGGAACAAGCCACGCCATAAACCAGTACCTGATATTTCCCCACACAACTTGTCGGCTACATGGACTGATTCACGGGCAAAAAGAGAGATTATCTCATCTTCAAGCTCCTCCACAATGGTCTCACACTGTGAGAGCAACACAACAACAGGCCAGTTACAAACTTTAAGAGAGTACAGCAGAACAGATAACATTTACAGGCATTAGATGCAAGGTTAACATCTCATGAAGCAATGGGCTCAGCTCCATACTGTAGGCAGCCATTTTTCCCTCCACTTGCACAGGGCTGCCATCTTGAAAGCCTTACACAGCAACAGCATTGGAGAGAATTCTCCCTCGTGGAATCACATAACTCCATCAATCGAAATAAACAGCCATACCAATTTCAATCCAGACTGCATAATGTATCTGACTTTTCTCAATGTAATATTTTTCATAATGTTATGAACAGTATTTTATTCTAAGTAAGCAGAGTTTGAAACGGTGGCAAATGCGCTGCCACAGTTCTTCGTGTAAAATGGCTCAAAATGGGTTTGTGCAAATATTGAATTCCATGAACTTGAATATATCAGTAAAAAGACCCCTGCTGCTTTTTCAATGCAACTCATAAGATCAAAATATTGACTATAAAAATAACCAGAGAAATATGCATTGTAATATACTAAATAAGAAAATATTCAATAATATTGAATTTCATGGCATTCTACATCACCAGTTTTTTAGTGTTTTTTTTTTAATATATATTTCATATTTACTGCACGTTCAAACAGGAAAAGAAAACAAATGCAATGCAAACTATTTCCTTTTCCAATAAAGTGCAATATTAATGTTATTTAATATTATACAACAAACCCCCTGTGGTACATAACACATGAAAAAAACTCTTGAGGATATAGGTTAAACATGATGCACTGAACTTGTGAATTTTTTTTTAAATAAAAATACTTACAGCAAATTTGAGAGAATTGGAACCCTCTGGGCCATCAAACTTAAAATTGTTAAAATCAGGGAAATCCCCAGCGCTGTTGCTCCTTGGGGCAAACCTTTTATAGCTCTTTTCTTTGGTGTGTGGATCTTCATAGAGAGCATAATCACTCATGCTGTTGCATACTCCTTCCAGCAGTTCCGTTAAGTGAGTTTCTGACCTAGCAAAAGCCACCTATTAAATAATGAAAATAAGATTAAGTAATATTTCACTTCAGATCATCTGCAGTTGCAAAAAATTTAAAAAAAAAGTAGTTTGACAATCCAATCTTCCTTCTTCCTGCCACTTCTGTCACCCCCATCAAATTATTCTATATGGACAAGCATCTAGGTCACACAAGTGACCCCTGCCTTCCGTTTCCCCATCTCAAAAACATCCTCTCTGCCACAGCTATGACATTTAACCTGTCCCACTAAAGTTAGGCAAAGTGTAGCCCTGTGCCTTGGAAACGGGACAAAAACACACTGTGGCGTCTAGACAGGTCAAGGTGCAACCTGCTCCCACCCTTTGGCCTCCCCCGGAAGGGGTAAGGGGTGACGGGAGGGCGGAGAGAGTGAATTGAGAGGCGAGCGGGGGGTAAGGAGCTGGGAGGGGAGCGGTGTCATCAGCAGCCAAGTGCAGGGTAAACACTTAAGTCCCATCCTTTGGTGCTCCTTTTGGCAGCCCATCACCTCCACCCTTCGCTGATCAAAGAAGGAAGTTTTTCCTTGTCAAGCCCGGTCAAAGGGCGCCAGGAGGGGAAGAAGTGGGGAGGGTTGTCAGGGTATTGGGAAGAGGGAGGGGGAGAGAGAGATAAAGAGAGACAGAGAGAGAGAGAGAGAGAGGGCCAGATTGCAGATGAGCTGGATTTCTTGCAATGTAGATGTATATCCCCGACCCCATTGTCCCTTTTCAGACTCACTATGGGACCTTCCGGTCCCACTGATTACATTATGGTCCACGTTGGTTTTTGTTTTTTGCCTCCTCCCCGCTCTCTCACTCTCCCTTCTTTCTCTTGTGAGTCTCTCGGACACAAAGAGGTTTCCATGGCTCTCTCCCATCTGGTCACAAGTAAGATAAAAGGTCCCAAGGAAGAGCAAGCGCGCGCGCACACACACACACACACACACACACACACACACACACACACACACACACCACACACACCACACACACCACGCACCCTTTTTAATTAAAGGGTCGAAAAACAGTTGGATAGCCAGCAAGATAAGACGGTGGACAATCACAGCTGGTGCACTAAATAAAAGGAATCAACCTAACCCAACGCAAGCGTAATATTAGTGAAAAATTAAACATGATCAGAACACACACACACACACACCCCCCCACCCCCCATTGGGAAAAAAAAGCAGATGCATGAAAAAAGCACATTCATTGAGTTTATTTATTGTAAAAACCATGGCACATTCTTTATCAGATTTTTGATCAACCATTCACTAAACGCATATTCATAACCCTCTGTAGTGTTTTGATTCAGGGGCAGGAAACAGAGAACCCAGTTCAATTGTTCAGAGAAATGAAAGATAAAATAAAAATCAAATCTTCCAAACTGGATCTTCACTGGTGCATCCTTATCACACAATCCAGAAAATTCTGGGCAATGTAATTCCTTGCCGCAACAGTCTGAGGGTTTTGAATAGAACCCATCAATAAAGAATTTCCACAGGAATAAAGGGGAGGGGGGCGAGGGTGGGGGGGGCAGTCCAGGGAGAGAATGGGCTTCTCAGGGATGCCATCCTCCACTGCATCACAGTGGAAAGCCAGCCATCATTGTAGCACTGGCAGAAAGGCCTTTCAGCTTATTGTGACAATCATTTAAAAAGCCACACACAATAAAAAAAAAGGACAAATCAAGACAGCAAAAATGATGAAGTCTCACCAAAACCAAAAAGGGCATTACATGCATTCATCAATCATGGTCCAAAAACATAACAAATGCAGCAGGATACATACAGCACCATCTGTTTTTGCTATGAATCTACCACTTGACCAATCACATCTTTCTTATAATTCAAAAATGGATCCTATTTTCCCTGTTTATCACAAAAATATTACCACAGGGTTACCAACAGTCTGTCTGCCTAACTTAGTCTGTATGCATACTTCTGATACTGCTGCCTACTACCTATATTACACAGTACGTATTATATTTAGGACACATAGGCTGTAGGCAACACCGGTGGCTTTACAGGTGTCCTATTCCACAGCCTCTGTGGTCTTTATGGCGTTTTTATACTGCATACTTCATACAGAATTTGTGAAGCAGTGGCTGGCATTTTTATTTAGAAAGAAGAGCTCAAATCATTCCTTTACCATGGAGAACGACTCTATAGTCCCTATAGACTCAAAGAGAGAGAGAGAGAGAGAGAGAGAGAGAGAGAGAGAGAGAGAGGGAGAGGGAGAGGGAGAGAGACGCAGGACTTTTAAGCAGGACTCCAATCAATGTGTGAAACCAACAAGAACTGACATAACACCTGGTGAAGCAGTGTCTGAATGTGCACACTACTGTGCACACTGGTGCTCTGGCATCCACTTAATGCAATCATACAACATGGTTGCACTGTAGCCTTACAGAGGACACAGAGGATTTCATAAACCAAATGAAAGAAGAAGGAGAATCAAAAGGAGATGCAATGGGCAGCTAATCAAATACTCCAAAAGAGATGGGGAGATACAGTATATGTCCCTACTGGCACTTTTAAGTATCATCCAGTGGCAGCTGATTTTGCACAACTAGTAATGTTAATGCACTGAGGTTGGTGGTGGCGACACAGATTCAAACAAATAGATCAACCTTCGCACCACATCATCACACCAATACCATAACACACTGCTATAAACCTCAAAGGCTTTTCCTTCACAGAAATACACTCTTGACTAAAAGGCTAAAGTTAGACAAAAGTTTTGTATTCTTTCCAAAGTGCACAGTTACAGTGCACACATGTTTAGAGTAGACTCTGGTTTATTTTATTGTGGTCAACTTCATAGGCTATAGGCTACCAAATAGTTTTATGGTAACTATGGTAGCTATCTTCTCCCTACAGAGACATTCAGATTAAACTCTTGTATTATTTTAGGCATCATCATTTCTGCCAGTGCAGTAAATACCAGTAGGCTATCAGTAGGAGATAGCAAAAACAGCATCATTAACATTAGCTGTATTTAGCAGTCAGTTATTGGGTCAAAGCAACCTCAGTTTCATACACATGATTGAGGGATACGTTTTGCAAAGAATGTTTCAAACAAATGATCAGGTGCCTAGCACTTATAGTGAACAATGTGTATGATGACTTCTGCAACAATAGCCTACCTAAAATAGAGTTATGACAAATGTTTTTCCAAAGTGATGCACAGCCTGCATAATCAGAGTACTCTGCTTTTAGCTCTGCTTTGTTGGCATATTCGTTCCATATTGCATTATTCCAGGAATACATAATGTATTCTTATATCTTATCATTCGATCCATTGCAGGGTTGGATTTGGACTATAGTATTTTCAATAAACTGTCGAAACACTTCCATCCCTCTTCTTTTCTTACAAACTTACTTTGCAAAATGTGTTTGGGAGAAGAGAGGGCCAATATGACATTCAAGACTGATGGGCCATTACCTTTGACAGTCGTGAGTGGAGATTTACCTGTGCCACCATATGCGTGATATAGGCCAATGACTTTCAAAAGATCACTCCAAATGGTAGAGATTTAGTAACAGAACTACTGTACACGAAACTGATGAATGCTCACATTACCTCTATGTAGCTAACCCTTATGTGTGCGGTTTTTATTTTTTACATATCACCACCTCTGAAAACAGGCTTTTGAAAACTCATAATTTGTAGTGAAATCTACTGTAATGACATTCTAACTGCTCTCAGATTTCTGTCAGCGAGTTTGTCCTGCAGGTGGTAGGAGTCTCAATCCTTCCTTTCCTAGCAGTTAGCATCCACGGCCGACTGCTGCAACAGCAAAATCACATTTTCTTGAGAAATGCATCTCATTGTTTACCATTTTAAGTCGTGTTATGTTCTGCTATTTTTGCCAAAGAGTCAAGAATAGTGGGAGGATTGTTTCAAGTAAAGTTAAAGTTTAAAGTAACTCTCCGTGGTATTTTTAAGAAATATCTGAGAAGGTGCAATTCAAAGATGTTACATGAGGATCATTACATGCCCTGTTCACCGATAAAGAAGACTAGTTGGGAAGCTTTTAGAAGATCAAGATCTTTGCACATAACATTTAAGAGATATCCCAACTTCAGTACAAATGTTCACGGCCCTCTTCAAATAAAATGTTAAATCGGTAAACAGCTAGACATCACGTCTCAAGGGCCATGGAAAATGTGGAAAGCACTGCGTAAATGCCTTTTCATTAGATACCTATAACAATCCAAATAGGATTAACCCCTGTGATCAATGGAGGACTCACGGCACTCCCAGGATACCAGGGGTCAGAGCCTGGCTTTCACAGGGACCTGACCTTTCCCCGTCAGTACATTGATAGCTTGGAGAGACAGTACTTTGCCAGTTTTCTCTGAGTAACAATTTGCTGGGAGATTTGTAGGGAACCCGTGATCATTTACAAGGTCATTGACACTGATATGTCTTTATGAAGATATATAGGGTGATGGTATGATGGTTGATCAATTTACCAATATGGCACAAGAGGCCGTGATGCATCATTGATATGGTCACCATTGAAAGGTGAAGCTAGACATCATTTTGAACTGTGAATGCTTCCGTGCCTAATTAGGCTTCTTCACTACAACACAATATCACTGGTACACAGGGGTACACAGCCACCAGAAGGCTACATGCAGAAAAAAGAAAACATATTCAGCTTTGCATGTCCTTATGCATTTACTGGTAAATGAATTTAGTATTGCTTGACTTGATTTAAGATCATTTAAAAAGGTGAGTATGTTATCCGGCAATTATGTAAATGTAAAAGTACTGATTTCTTTTTAAGGGGAATCACATATCACAGTTTACTAAATAGTCACAAAGGTCACAAAACACCAACTACATAATTCACCAGTCTTGTCTGTTAGCAAGTATGCATGTAGTCTTACTATGGTATGAAAGTGGATGTCATTTATAAAGTGTATTTATATTGTAAGTGTGTAATGTGTATAGTGGATTGCTGCAAGCATCTTTAAGATCAGCCATAACACATATTCATGTGCATAGGCAACAATACAGACACATAGGCATATGCATATGCTGAAAATCATTTGACACTAATTTATCTTTCCCATCATGGCTTTAATAATCAATAATAATAATTCAAATTGTCTTCTCTCTACAAAACTGTGCATTGCACATGAATGATCACTGCAAATGATTAAGTCTTTTGTGCATAGTGGAAAAATCGGGATTAAAACGTCATATTAAATGACACAAAACTGAATTAACTGGTGCAAACTTGTGTACTGTGTATGTTTTCTTTGCACATTCAGTGAAACTGACAGTCCAATGTGTGCAAAAGCTCAAAGAAAGATGAGGGTGTTGAAATTAAGATGTTCAAATTCAGCTAAACAAAAACACCCTTTGAGAGACAGATCACTGTGGAATTGCAGCATTTTGAACCTGGCTCTCCCTGCCAGCACTAATATTACATCAAAAGCAGGAAATTCTCCTCATTATACCGTTGTGCAGTATTTGTAACAAACAGAAGAAAAAGGCACATACATTTCATGGTGCCTGAAGGGACATGTGTTGTTTGCCAACACGGTCACAACATTAGCAGGCATGAAGAGAATTAGTCAGTTTGACTTTGACATACCTTCTTATCAGTGAGGCTTCCATCAGGTTTCAATCTAAATCCGCCAACATCGATGGTTTTCTTGGGATCAGTCTGACTAATTGAATAGTTCAGCTCATCAGCAATTGCCATGCAGGCTGTAGGGAGAAATGGTTATCAAATTCTATTGTTCAAACAACACACATCTGCATATCAGAAATGTTTTTCAAATATTCAGAGACCAATATTTCACCGGGACAATTTCCATTTTTATACATAACTACAGTTCAAATGCATAGGCTTTTAAATGCCTATGCACTGAAAACACCTTTTTGTACAGTAAAATGAATCAACAGGAGCAATAACAACATAGCCAATTGAACTACCGCAATATAACAGTGGCCTGCAACAGCAAATCATCAAGTTTCACAACACCATTCTCTCACTGTCTACATCCAGCAGTATTTGGGGACAAGGTCTCAGCATTAGTACCGCATACAACATGACATGACTGACAACAGGGTCAGCCAATGGGATACTGTTTGAATACTAGCTATATACATGACTTAAACGGAGGACTAGTTGCATCAGTGAGCAACAGTCAGTATGACATCTATGTACATATACATGTGCATAAGTTATGGATGAGGCTCTTTATCACACCAGAGAATAAGTGGAACATGTTCTTATCCAAGAGGGAATCAGGCTAACTACCCTCGCCTATTTTAAAACGTTTTTAGTTCAGACTAAGAAATGACTGCTTGGTCGCTTTACACACCCAAATATCACTCAAATACAAGTCGCTCAAGACTGAACCAAAATGGAAGCCATAAGCGTGATGGCCTTTCGTTAAGGCCCCCCCATCTCCACCACGGGGGGCAGCTGTGTGCTGAACAGTGCAATTACACTCATCAGGAGGAGAGTGGGCATGCATAGATGGCTTGGCCGACTGCCAGCTCCTCTATGAATGTCACTGACTCGAGATTGCGCAATAAGCCATGTCTGCACAATCCCAGTTTACGAGGCTTTGAAAAGCTTTTGGCTGTTTTAATAGAATAGAATAGACTTTATTTGTCATTGTGCATTACATACACAACAAAATTTGTTTGTGCAACCACTAAAAGAAAATGCAGTTGTGCTGGCTGGAGGGTAGGAGGGTAGTGTGATTATTAAGTTCAAAAGCTTTTGGCTGTTTTGAAGGCTTTAGTGATTTTCCACAATGTTTAACCTCTCCTGATACAAAACATGTGTCCTAAGTAGGAAGGCACTGACCTCAAATCTGCATATATTGCCTTGATTTAAGATATTACATCTTACTAAGATTTCATTTTTGTCGAAGTGAAAGGTGATGGCCAATTATTTGTACAGACATTGATTTAAAGTGATCAGCGTCTTTCTACCCTATTTCCCATAGTGTCTGCCTCTTATTTTTGTTATGTTGTGCAATCAAGGGCATTGCAACACAATACATGTTATATTGGTGCTCTGGCAGATTGGCAGCATAGGCTTGAGGGAGATGAGGGCCGGAGAGCTCTGCGGGGTAGAAAGATAACAAGAACCACACAAGGCTGCTTTATTGGTTCCGTACCTCATCCATACAGAATAACCCCAAGTGGTTCTAACAGGAACCATCTGTTTGGTCATCAGCTTTATTCCAAACCCCTCATGTTCCTCATGAAAATGGAAGTCAGTGTAAATGTATTAAACAAACTAAGAACAGGTAAGTACTGATCAAGACAGACATGTTTTACAAATAGTATCATGCAGATTTGAGGTCAGTGCCTTCCTATTTAATTGTAGTTACCTTTATTTTCAGGTCAAATCGGAGCTTAATAACACGCTCCAAATTGAGCACCTGGCTACCTGAGTTTTTCCTTAAAGCACTTTTCAGAAGAAAGTTTGCCAATAGATATGTAGGGAGACTTGATATATTCCATGTCCTTTACCTAGAATAATTCTATATTATAAATCTATATTATAAAAGGGGCCATGTGTAAGATTGACTAGCTGTCGGCTAGCAAACTAACTTATGTCATGATCCCCACCCGAAGCAGATTGAGGGCTGTGCTATGATTTTTGCACACCCTGGCCACCTCCTCTCCCTTCGTGGAAGTAAAGAAAGCTTGTTCAGAGAGTTTATTTTTAAGTGATCTGTTTTAGCCAAGGTGGTGGGGGCTAAAGGCTACATGTAAATAAGCATGAAAACATTAATATGATTGAAAGATATCTAGGCTGTTACTGTCTTTATCTACATCCTTTGAGTTACCAAGATTGATGCATTTAACTTAAAAATATAGAAAATGTTCTTATGGGGGAGCAAGCGAGGTAAATGTACATATTTACAAGACAACAGTCTCACAGAATCCTGTGGGAAACATTGGAGGTTTCCAAGAATGCAATCTGGGGGCAGTAGATGCATGTCTCCCCTAAACACGAGTCTTGCAGACATTGGACCTCATTCTCGAACGCAGTTAAGAAAAAGTTAAGAAGAAATGTCTTCCTAACTTACGAAGTTCCCTGGACAATTCTGGCATTCATGAAAGTTCTCTCATCTGGGATTCGTTCTTAACAGAATTTAAGAACGCCAAATAGCTGTCGTAAATAGGCCAGATGGTTCTTAAGGGCTGAATGTGAGAAATCATTGGTGATCAATTATACAGACATCCTCGGATTTTTGTCCACTAGAATGGCATCACACAACAGTAATATTTCCCCTCTTGCTACATAGCTAGAGTAGCAAGTTACAGGTGGAAAGCTATGGAAGAAATTTGCATCCAGGAGCCTTCATAAGCAAACATGATGTGGATCCACATTAAATGATCCCTCTTTTTCATTATCCACACGTCTCAAATGTTGTATGATGTAACATAGCTTAACAGGACACATGATATATTCAGTAACAACATAAAGAAGGGGGCACTATTTAAGTCAAAACCAACTATATTTATTGGCTGATCTTGTAAGTGTTGGCTTACAAAAGCAAAATAAGTCATCACATAATAAATAGCCACTTCACGACCGCAATTTTCTTTCATTCCAATTCTTGGATGTATGATTTCCCTCCCTTTGTAGAAACCTATTGAATGGATACATTTGGTCTAGGAACTCCTAATTGTTTTGATGTCAATTTATCTTCATTAGTACGGCAACTAAAAAGGAGTTTTTGTCAAAGAGCGAATCGAGATGTTGCACTGGACGTCAGCCATCTTGACAGAATATGTCTTGGTTGAAGCTGTATGACGTATATATATACGCTTTTACGTCCATTACTTATGACACAGCATGGAGGGGCGAGCCCTCCCGGAAGCCATAGAGAATGCATTGAGAGCTCTGTTTCGTGAAAAAAATGGATTTAACACGGGAGTCAATGGGAGAGGTCTGGGGCGATTGGACTTGCCCCAAATCGCCCAGAAGGGGCGGGGCCATGTGAAGCACGTCTTTTGCCTGACTGCATGACTGTTACCTGATTGGACAATGACATTCAGAGGCAGATCAGTCGGTCTAGTGGTAGAATTCGACAGAAAAAAATATTACATTTTACAAAAGCAGACGCTTTTATCTAAAGCGACTGACAAGGAAATTGCATTTATACATCAGGAGCATTTTTTTTTTTCTCCTTTTCCCGTAGGCAGTGCGAAGCCCCAATCGCCCTTATGGACAAGCCGCCCCTGGTATGCATGCTTTTGTTCACCATACACAGACACTAACTTCGAAGCATGCAAAAATAATTAAAATCTTCATAGATCAAAACAAGATATCTGGAGACAAAGTTTGCACAATAGGGACACTATTTACTGAGTGCCTTATGCTAATTCTACTCAAGACCCTGGAAGAATGTATTTGTTTTTGTACAGATGCCAAACAAACAAACAAAAAACAGAGTAAACTATTAAGCATGGGTGGACCTTGACTTGTAGCAAAGAGCTCTTCTGGGCATCCTTTCAATGAAGCAATGTCATCTATTTGACTTGTTGGCAACATACACGTGACCTACGTATGTACCTATTCCTAAAATTTAAAGTTTCATGTTACCCCTCATGAAACCTTACCCGATATATTTTGATTTCAGTCTCCTCGTCAGCCA
This sequence comes from Sprattus sprattus, assembly GCF_963457725.1. Lineage (NCBI taxonomy): Eukaryota > Metazoa > Chordata > Actinopteri > Clupeiformes > Clupeidae > Sprattus > Sprattus sprattus. The sequence goes on along the minus strand of NC_137923.1, from coordinate 1,801,884 downwards.
TTCCCACTCTCATTCTGGCCTCTTGAACACATTCTTTTGAGTCTGAATGTGATTTGCCAGCAAACACAGAGTCTTACCTGAACAATAGAGGATCTCGTCCTTCTTCCCTTCTGATATCTTTAACAACCCAGACATCACCATCAGAGTAAGGCCACTCTGAATTATCCATGGGCTCATATTGGCTTTCTGTGGGGAAACAGGATATGGTATGCACAAGTGCTGACACATCAGAATTCCAATGTATCTTCAATACCTTTCAAAATATTTTTAAAATAACTATATTAAGTACCACTTATTTACAAGTTACTTACTTAGTTATTGATGAATTTGAATATTTGTTAAAAAATGTATACCACACACAGCTCAGGATTTTACACCAAGAGCTACTACAGGGTCAACTATATGTGATAAGATAAAGCAATTGTCTGTTGCTTGCATTCTCAAACATATTCTAATTTATGGAATGAATAAGCCACCAGCTGTAATCTGTAAAGAGCATGGAAATATATGTAAAATGCAGTAACCGCTCCGGCAACGTACTGTATACTGTAACTTCATATAATAATCATGGTGCTCTATACACTGAAATCCTGTCTTTCACAACAAAAAGCAACATAACATGCCTGTTTTCTGAGAAACGTTTCTTTGACACAAGTCTGAAAAATAGGGGCCTTCACCCAATTTATCTATCCAAATCCGTATTGTAAGCTCCAAATAGCTTTCATTTTACCGAGCAAGTCTGAGCAAGTAAACCTGCAATCATGTGACAAATCTCCTTAACACCACCGCGAATAAAGGGGAGAAATCAACGCCTCAACTGAATCCAGAAAATGAATGAACAGACACAAACTAGCCTAAGCCTAACTGACCCGGTCGTGTCATTAAGTCAGCCTCCATATAAAACAGAGAAGTAGTCTCAGTCCTGTATAGTGTAGGATGGGTTGCAAGTATTCACGCTCTCTGTAACACATTGCTACCACAGGATGGCCTTGCATCAGTGCTGTCTGTTAATTGTACACAATAACAAATAGAATTTATTAACAACCCCGATGTTGGTAGAAACAGTACTTTTCTACAGTTTCTTCACAGTTTTTTGAGGTAAACAGACATAGGTCTATCTCTGTAGGGATCATTTCCATGCTGTCAGACACTTTTAATAACATTATGAGCCTTGTCAGTGGCGGAAACAAGCTGTTTACTTTGATGGGGATGCTTACCCTCTAACTCAACACTGGACCGATTTCTATTGATTTGTCCCAAGTAAAACTTTTGACCCAAAACGTTGGGATGGGCCCAGGTTAAAAACCACTGGAGTTCTCCTTTAAATGGTAACGCTGCTGGGTGTAAAGCTTTATTCTAAGGCACAACTATGTAAGTCAAGTATGCGTATGTCTGGCTTTAGCTTCACAGCCAGACAAGGTTCGTTGAACCAGTAAGTTTGTATTAATGATTTACATTTTTGGATCAGTAAATGTATTAACATTTGGAGTAAACTGGTTTTATTAAATCCCTACAAAAAAAAAAAGTATAACTCTAGAATGGCCATGAGAGATGGCAGTTTACACCAACATCAAACAGTAGTCCTATCAAGACATCTCCCAGATCACACACAAAGAGGATGTCTTAGCGTCAGTGATGCTGACACCCTGTTTGTGTGTGATCTAGGAGATACCTTGACAGTTGGCTTGAATTTCCAGGAAACCGACCTAGAAAAACTGCAAACAAAGATGACAGAAGGCTCAAGTTCACAGTTTATTAAAATTATAAACTGTGACAAAAGTTCAGAGTGGATAAGAATAGGCCAAAATGGTATTCAAGTAGAAAAACTTAGTGGAAATGGGAATGGGCTATGGGAATTTCTCAACAAAATGTTTTCTGTACAGACATACAAGAAAATGCTAGGCCTACTCAAACAAGCACAGGCTACTGTGTCTAGGCAGATGTTATATTTTTTGTAAAACATACAGCAGCCTATTGTATAATGTAGCCTATGTATAATACCGTAGGCCTACTGATCATCCAGACAGGCTCAAGGTTATGATTTTTTTTAAACTAGAACCTTTTTTTGTAACAAGGTTTAAACATGCCCACAAACGTCATGAGAAAGAATGATCTGAATACCCATAAAACACCTCTCCATTACCCTTCATAATAGATGTTGGTATTTTGCAGTTAGTGGAAGGACAAACATTCGATAATGCACAACTGTATGACTTTAACAGGATTGCTTTAACGTGTAAACTTCTCCGTGTAAGCTCGATGCAATGGGAAACTGTGCGCTCAAGAGAACAACCAGCACCTGCTAAATGCCTACAGGTATGAACAGGTGCTCTGCTCAGAAACGGCTGGGCTTTTGTGTATTAACACAGCCACACCAACTGAAATTAGAGAAAAGCTGTTCGAAAATCTTGGAAACGTTTTCGGACAGTTTAATTTCCAAAAGTCACAAAGGCCTGCCTTCTGTATGTCAGCACGCCATAGAGGTGGCTAAGGTAGTTGTCTTACCTGTACGAGTAGCCTATAGAAGACAAAAACAACGGCAGGGTAAACTTTTGGCGTTGCTTTAGCCTATGCGTCAGCAAGAATTTTGTCTTGTGGATGAAATATGTAGAAACGGATGTGATCTGCTTCCTTTAGAAGTTGTAGCCAAAGCCAAAGGATCGTTATCGACCCGAGTGATGTAAATTAACACACACAGAGCGGTCCACTCCATAAACGTGCAGGGCTGAAGGGCTGCCACGACTGACAAAAATGAACATGAGTGACAACTGTATAAGCCAATGGGATATGGGCAGAAACACACGTGTCCAATGAAGTCGTTAAACGAATTGCGCCGAACCCCCCGGAAGAAAACATCCTTAGACAGTAAAATCACATGGGCTATTACCTTATTTTAACAATTATACATTGTTGCACGTGTAAATCAGCATTTCAGTCAGCATTTTGACTAGAAGGCCTAACTTGACATTCAGCCAAACCTTAGGGGAATACATTTACAAAAAATGTAGCATTGCCTCAACATCAGACTTCCTGGATTATTAAACCATGCAGTTGCAGACTTCACCGTTAGAGGGAACAAATATGAGAAAAAAATTACTGCACTCTGCATTGGTGTCATTATTGCACCTCTAATTTATTTTTAGATGAAAAAATGAACTCAGTCAGATTAGGTTTTTCAATGCCTCTCGAAGGGGTTTGTACAAAAACTATGCATCAAAGTAATGACTCTTTTATTAAAATGTCCAGTGCACATCTAGAACCTTGGGGAGTTTCTGTGAAAATAATTTTTGACGTATCTAACAACATGAGACAACTACTAGAAGTACAAAACAGATTATATCACTAGACCTGCAGATATGAGGATCTGCAAAGCTAATATAATGACAAATATTTTTTTCTGACAGTGACAACAGACAATAACAAACTGTTAACTGATGGGTGCACGTCTAAGTCAATGATAGAATCAATAATTACTGGAATTAAGAGACGGTACAATTAAAAAACACATTACACAGTCTCTGAATATACAACTCGCAAGTCATGAAATTTGACTCATCGTTGAGATTCTGATATTACATATCATATTATATCGACATGAACAGAAAGGCTTCCAGAGAACAAAAACAATTATTGCAGCACAACTGAGCCCAAAGTTACAGAAAAGTATAATACATCTTTTTTAGGATGGGTACTAAACAGTTACATTGCTACAGTGTATAGCTGTGGTAAAATATTTACCGGACATTTACCTGAATGTGGATGACATTTTCACGTCATTATAACATATTGACGTTTTTACGACACATTACACACTCGTCCTGTTTGAGTATAAAATTTGTATAGTCAACACTTACATGACATGGTTGTCAGTTTACAGCCCACCATTTACCTCACACTCTTTGCCTGAAGTCTTCTCGCCTCTGCTGCATGAAAAGCCAATTTAAATGTGACAGGCCACAGGTACTGACTAACAGCTGTTCCCCGCCTGATTTGTTTTGATTTCACTGTATATCCAGCATTTTTACCTTATTCAAACTAATAAGCTCATTCTCTTACTTTTCTCTATGTATTTCCAATTTCTTATGTTAGATTTTGTCCCATGGATCTCATGTAGTCTATCGGGAACTTAGCATGTATGACATGGCAGTTGTATTCTAAGTACATAATGGGCAACAATTCATAATTTGCTGTCTTGTATACTGACGATAGCATGGTGAATGCACGAACAAAGAGCTGAGTTGCTTTTGGCTACACTTTTTACTTATTTTGCAAAACACTGTACGCAGACCTTCAGATCCTTGTAGATTTCTTGATTTACACGTGCTTGACCTTGACATTCTCAGACAACACAATATTTAACATGGTGGGTGTATCCCCTCTCATCATGGACACTGCTAACACGACCTATGGCAGGTGGGTGAGTGATCACTGGCATTCGTGCTGGTTTTCTCAGCTCAGTCATCTCATTGAGCCGTCCAGTCTAGCTGCAGAAGAGAAGGAGGAAAGACATGTTGAAAAACTGTACACCTAGACAGCCACCCATGGCCCACTTAGCACCCTTTAGGTCAGCATAGTTAGGGTAGACACTACCCATACCTGATTGATGGAGATAATTTCCAAACACTGTCAATTACTTAAGAATATATATAAATCAAGTGCCATGTATTTATAATTACTTTGTATGAATCGTGTGCTTATGTAAGCAGGAACATCGCTTTTCTGTGTTTCTGTGTGTGTGTGTGTGTGTGTGTGTGTGTGTAACTTTGATAATAAGGTACTGGCGCTACTTAGTCTGCATATGTGTAAGATCTACATGCGTAAGTGAAGGAACCTCTTGTCTATGTTTGGGTGGGCTCAGAGGTGATAAGAAGGGTCGAACTGTGCTTGTTCAACCCTGCGTAAAACTGATATCCTTGATAATGCATGTCTGATGGCAAATTGACTATTACTTCCCACGTGCATTTGATGCTACTTAGTTTCACAAGAAGTCAGAGATACCCTCTTAAATACTCACTTTCTTTCTATGGGCACACTGTATGACAAGCAACGCACACTTTTACAAAATGGTGTCCTAATCTGGTCACCAGTTCTTCTCTGAATAGGCTACACAACATATGTGTGTCTGCAATCCCAGGTACAGGCTTGGGTAACCTGAGTAATGCTAGTGTGGTGGGTAGGTAGAAAAGTGTGTGAAACATGATACAGCTTGGGTTGACCCAGTGAAATTATCAAGATAATGTTAATGCCGTTTTGTAAAAAAGTCTATCCCCTCATTAAATTACAAGTATGTGTAGCCTAACCTGTGTTGTGTAGACCAGCACAGTCCTGCACCGGACTCGAACATCCTCAGGCATGGGAGGTGGGCATGCTAGCAAGGAGGCTAAAACCCAAAGCACGTCTATTAAAAGGTGTCAGGGAGGGTGCTTGTCTACACAACAAAGGCTACACAGATGGGAGTGAGTGTCATGGTAGCCAGTGGGTAAAGTGTTACAGTAAAGTGGGATGGTAAAGTACATTTCACTCCCTGACACCTTAAAGAGGAACTATAATGCTTTTCCTTTTCTCCCTTTCCTTCAGTGTGTTGTATAGCTTTATGTGCATGTAAATGGTCTGCAAAGTTACAAAGCCCATAGGACAAGTGAGGAGGAACTCTCTCCTGCAAAAAAATAAATATTTTTTCTCAGCTGCCTGAAACGCCTGGTTGGAATTACAGCCCTTTTTCTTTGTTATGTTCTAGCCTAGGCTATTTTCAAATTAATTACGTTCCTAATACATGATAAACAAGGTGGTTAAAAAATATATTTATACACAAATAAACTAATAAAGTCTGACCTGGATCTAATCTTAATCCAGTCTTGCTTGATGTTTGTAAGGACGAGCCCTATAGCCAAGTGTAGACCAGACCTGACTTTAACAGGCTGCACTCGCTGGTGGTGGAACACAAAAGCAGTTGAGTCAAACTGAACAGCAGTTTTTTCCCTCCAAACAATTGGTCCAACAGAAAAGGCTGCGATACAGTCTTCAAGTGTGCTGGTGTCAATTGTTCTTTCATTTTTTAATTCAAATTTCGCCCCCCATGAAACAGTAGGCGGATACTTATGTTCTGTTAAAATCGTCCACATGTTAGTATCATTTGTGATTTCTCACATTTCTCAATTTCCCATAATCCCTCAAAACTCTCACACACATGTTCAAATCTCTAGTAAGAGGCAATGTAGTGAGCTAGATGGCAAAGTCTGATTAGTTGGTGGACAGTGTTGCACAATTATCAGGTTTAGTAAACTGCAGATGTGTTATTGCCACCGATGTTCAAGGTAATGTCAAATTTAAAATAGTTAAAGGACTAAAGGACTAGTTTTAACTAGTAACTGGTACGCGAACGAGGTTAGCCAGTTGGCTAGCTATGTTTAGATCAAGGCATAAGGGGGGGTGTGGGAATGACTATTAACCTTGTTATTCTTTTATTTGGTATTCAAGTCTCATATGTCAGACAACTAACTGAAGTTGTATAGCGCGAACGTGCAAACCTACATCCTTGTGAATGGTTCCAATGATCATTTAGTTGGCTAGCTAGCTAAGATACATAATCAATGTAACGTTAGCGTTAGATGGCTAACGTTAAGGTTTAACAGTCAGCCTAACCAGGCTGCAGCTAATCGTCAACACTGTAGGTCATCCAAATGTAATGGAGGAGGCCAACTAAATGCACTTTTCTTCAAATCTGACGTTTCACAAAGTTCATATACATTGTTTCTCATTGTGCCACGAGTTTCCAGGTTATAGTTTGGTTATTGGCAATCCATCATCCAACATATCTTGTATTGTCTGACAACACCCGGATAGCACCTTGATCTTTTGGCATTACGAGTTACATATTTGCCAACATGGCATGAATAGCCAATGTTTTGATGTAGCAAAGGACATGTAGTCGACATCTTTATGGACACATTTCTGTCCACATTTTTTGTTGGCAGTTTTATCACATTAGCTGGATACCTTTGCATGTTTTAGTTAGGCTATAGGGGTCATACGTAAGACATTTTTATTTTGCTTTGAACCATAAGCGGCTGATATTATTCATCCCTCAGTTTACAGAGTGGTTTGTTGAAGCAAAGATGTGCCATATGTTCCTTTATCATTGGCTTTAGAATAATGGTCAGCTTTCTGTATCCTTACACGAGTTTGGCCTTTACCACCCCCCGTACCTGCAGATAATGAGTCAGATGTACGTTACAAGCTTGGTGTAGAGCAGTCTCCCAGGATGAGTCAAGATGAAGACTTGGACAGGTAAGCTAATGTTAGCATTGTATGTCTGGAGTTCCCTGTGAAAAGACAGACATGTCATACCTCTTCCTCAATAAAGACAGATGCATTATTTCCTGATGTAATAAAAGATTGACCTTTTACTGAAGGTCATTCATTTGTGTCGAAGGAGCAAAGAGATTCACTTATATGTTGGGTATTATTTATGCCGATGAAACAGTGTTTTGTTCACATGCAGGCCAAATCATTTTATGCTGCAAAGACATATCTGAGGAATAAAATCATGGTCAGACATTGATGCTATTGTCTTAAAAAGTGTAAAGCTCTTTAAACTTCAGTTAAAGTGGTATACACCGGTCTGTTGTATAGAATGCTTATATAAGGCCATGTTGTATTCAGCACTCAATTGATCAGATTTGAGAATGTATTATCTTTAATTTGAAAGCACAGTAAAGTGAAATTATTAAGTTTCTCGGTATCTGTTTCCCCTTAAGTGATTTGGATGTTTGCCTACTTGATGATGTGTCTTCAGAAACCAGAAAGGTACGGTTGGCTCATACATAGAATTAATCATAATTTTGAAAAGTGTAATTGCATACTTTACCTTCTCAATCATTTCAGAGAGGTTAACACTGATGCAGATTAAGGATCACAGCCTCATCTTCATCTGTTACTGAAATGTATGTTTGTTTCATGATGGCTCCTGAGGTCTACAGTGAATAGCTGTTTGGTAATCAAATGATTGCAAATATTTGCCACAAAGCTGAGGTGAAGTTGTGCCCAGGGCTTGTGACAGGTGGTCTCTTCACAGGGGAATGTGCCCTGCTTTTCCCACTGGTAACTTCATATGGTCTACTAACTATGTCCTGAGGCGCAGTGGCAGTGTGTTTCATAAACAAAAAGGGTTGTGCGGTCCACTGAAGAGATACACTGTAGTTATGGTAGAAGAAATGGAGGGAACCACAAGGTTTGTAAAGGATATCATAGCCTTGATATCAAATCAGAAGGATCCATATACAAGCTCAGAGCATCTCAAGTTGTGTTCTAGTAGTTACATTTTATCATGAAGATTTGTATTTAGGGAGTTTAACAAGGCCTTACGTAACTATGAATGTTTCACTTGGGTACATTGTTCAAACAAGTGCAATTTAATATTTTGTTAGATAATGTGATGGATGTTATAAGATTATTGTGATGCAAAAATCCCATCTGTGTGAAAATGATATCCAAGTGAACATAGTTATCTTTATCGTATAAACACCCTGTGAAGGCATCTGGCAAGCCCATTTTTGTGTATTTTTCTACAGAACATGTCTGATGTGCCGGATGAAGATCTGAGCGATGACCTTTTGCAAAGTGATGAGGAGGAGCAAATTATGAGGTGAGAGGAACTCTTCCACTACCTGCCGATGTCCTCTCCATGCCAAGCTCACTGAGCAGAACAAGGGCTCTATGCTGAGCAAACACTGCCGAGACGCATCACCCCTGATGGGTGTGTTATTTCTAAATGCCCTTATCTTGCTGTCTTTACTCCCTGACAAACAAGGATTACGTGGCTAGACTCGGGAGTGCTTTGATAAGCGGAGCATCAGACGCAGTGCAGGGATGATGGCCTTTAGTCAATATTGTTTCTGTTTTGCCAGCTTCAGGTTCACATTGGCAGAACTGTAGTGTAAAGCTCATGCTCTGAACTAAGTTGTCCCCTTTTGTGATGTTTTTACACACAGCCACCATGATACAGTAGACAGCAGCCAAATCACAAGTCATCTAAAGACACCATGTAACTCCCAAGAAGTAATCGTTAGAGAAACCATCAGAGAATCTCCCTTCTCGCCGGTGAAAGAGACAGTGGTTGCCCTCAATGGGACTCAAGGACCACAAGGTAGGAATATCTCTGGTCAAGATGAGAAGAGGGTCCGCAGCTGCACTGCTGGTGTCACAGCGGCCGAAGAGCTAGGAGACTCTGCCGGAGACCAGGAGAGCGAGGATGAGGCCGTGGACGTGGAAATCAATGAACCGTTCGATCATGAATTACAAGTAAGTCCACACAGTGGCGGTGGTGTATCTCCTCTCACAAGATAACATTGTTGTCTTCAATTCCAGGGGGTGGGGGTGGTGGTGGGAGGAGTGATTTTAAATCTCCTCTGGTCCCATTGGGAAGCGAGGGGTAGAGAGAGAGAGAGAGTGTGTGTGTGTGTGTGTGTGTGTGTGTGTGTGTGTGTGTGTGTGTGTGTGTGTGTGTGTGTGTGTGTGTGTGTGTGTGTGTGTGTGTGTGTGTGTGTGTGTGTGTGTGTGTGTGTGCGTGAGAGAGAGAGATTGAGAGAGTGAGTGTGCGTGAGAGAGAGAGATTGAGAGAGTGAGTGTGCGAGAGAGAGAGAGAGAGTGTGTGTGTGTGTGTGTGTGCGAGAGAGAGAGAGAGAGAGAGTGAGTGTGAGTGTGTGTGTGAGTAGAGTGAGAGAGGGAGGGAGGGAGGGAGGCAGGCAGGTGGGGAAGGGGGGGTGGGTGATGGAGAGGTGAAATTAGATCCATTATCGCACCCTGACAGTTTATTTATCTGCGCCCTGACAAAGTTTGTGCTGACAGCTTGTTTGGCAGCGCTGGATTGCTCCTGTGTCGTCGGGTGAGCCACGCGCTCTGACCTTGAGCCCAATATCCCAGTGGAAAATGCAACACTTTTGTGTCACTGGAGCGATGCGCTGCCAATTATCAGAGCAGGATATTGTGAGAGCCCCGCTATCTAGGATTAGGCCAGATCTGATAAGGGTTATGCTCAGGTGAAAAGATTATTGACCTTTTTAAAAAGATACCCATGAGGCTTAGATACGGTGCAGGTAATTGATGCGTTTTTTTCATTGCCTGTTCTTCTGTCCTTATGGAGTGAGCCGCAGAAAGAGAGGTCAACCCAGAGATTTTGGGGATGATATGTCAGATGTGATTGATCCGTGTGAAGGGTGTGACTCATGGCAAATGATCAGCAGGATCAAGACATGACCTAAGCTGTCATTTGGCTTGTGATGAGGAGTTCAGGTCAACAGTTCAGGGCACAGATGCTTCCTCGTGACACAGAGACAGTGCCTCCATTTTTTTAATGTGTACACATTTGTTCACTTCAGAGGTGAATCCATGATTGATATCTATTGTTTTGGCTGGGCTATGTTGTTTTGGTTGTATGCAAAGGATGTGTTCAGTGTTGCACTATGAGGAGGAGCTGCTTTTGCATCAGGAGGAGATAAACATGATGGAATTCTCATCTGAGAAACGTCATTGACAGAAAACATAACAGCAGACACTTGAAATGAATCCTGTCCATGCGCTATTTCATTATTACAGGTCTTCATTATTAAACAAGAAAACAAAACAACAGTGCTGTGAGTTGATTGACAGACGCCCATCAGTGTTGTTGTCTCTATGAAGCAGCATTACTCCTAATGGATGTACATAACACATTTGTTATCCACTTTTACTTTGACATAATGTGTGACTGTTTGTCCTCATGTTTTGGGTAAATATGGGCTTTGTTGTCATGAAGGTCTCCCAGGTCATTGAGATCAAAGAGCATTCTGACCTTGAGGCATCCCTCATTACTGAAACCACGAAGGTACTGATCTTGTTTTTTATTATTATTATTATTATTATTAGTCAGTACATGAATTGTGGACCATTTTTAAATAAATACCCTTTTAAGATGTCCTTATAACGGGCTAGTGGGCTTTAGCACTCTGATGGAGTGAAGTTGACATGAATTCGTATATTCTTTGTAAATGAGCCCCATATAGATGAATCTGGTTATTGGCCTCCTATGGTGTTAATAATTGTTATCATCCTTGAAAAGAATCAAATTATTTGCTTCCCTGTCCAGGGAAAGTTCAGTTTACCTCTGTATTACATATTGTCGGTGGCAATCAATTCATTGCCAGGTTCAAAATGTTTTACAAATGAATGTTTTTTTGAAGTAAGTCAAATAGGCACATTGCTTCAGTTTTGAGACTCATGAAGGTATTTTCACTTTGATTCAGAATTGACTGGTTACCACATGAGGGGCTTTTTCAAGTAAACCCTACCTTCATGGATCTTTCCTGATTGATTTCATGTGATTGGCTGATGTGAGCCCTTAAAGCCATCTTGTGCCCCCACGGTTAATTCTTCTCTGCTGTCGCCCGCGACACACCTCTTCATCTAGCAGTTCAGGGCCTGTGTGGCCAGAGACAGAGCCATGACGAGTGGCTGCCGTGCAGATGGCGTCTGCCACACTGGCAGACTCACACACATGCACGCACCCACAGACACACACACACACACACACACACACACACACACGCACCCACACACACACACACACACACACACACACACACACACACACACACACAAACAAACAAACACATACACACACACACACACACACACACACACACACACACACGAGCCATGGCAGACGCGGTGCAGAGTGCGTTAGTCTCCATCTGTGGTGCCTTTGATTGTGTCTGGACACAAAGGGCACGGAGGGAGGAGGGCCTGTTTGTGGAAGGGGAGGGGAGGGGAGGGGAGGGGAGGGGGTGTCTATTTGGGGGAAGGTTCATCATTCACAGTCGGGAGAGTTGAAACCGGTGGAATGCGAGAGTGTCTGAATCAAGATTATTATTGGGCCTACGGTTATTATTTTAGAGCAATTCATTTCCTGTCAGCGCTGATTCCAGGTTGGCTAGTTTGGGAGTCACAGAGGTGAAAACACTCCTTTTCCCCCCTTTCAGGAGTGCTGGGAGGAGGAGGAGGAGGAGGAGGAGGAGGAGGAGGAGGAATCCAATGAGGAGGACGATGATGATGATGAGCAGCCCTGTCATTCCCGTTTGAAGAGTGAAAGGAAGGAGGGCATGATGGTTGTGCGCTTGTCAGACGGAGCCCGTCACAGAAGAAACCTCCCAGACACGTTAGGTAAACCAGGTTCAGATGGTGACAACAAAATACATTGGATGTTTTTTTTCCCTCTTGCTTCAGTTATCTTTTTTGTATTATTATTTAAAGTAAGAAATTTAAGCAAAGGCAGCCTCTGTAAATCGCAAGAGCTCATCCTGCTGAAAACATTTAGCCAAGACAAATTCTCATTTCAGCTTAAGGCTGGAAATTTCTATAAGTGACAGTTTATTGCCACTGGAGAGAATGGCCCCATACTTGCTGATTGGAGATGTCATCTGAAAGCATGCTGTTAGCGGGACTAGTGAAATGAGTCCTGACATTTGGTCTGAAGGAAGTAATTGCTGATCCATAGAGGAGGGGGAGAATAGCTGATCAAGCTGCATAATTTGATGTGTTGTTTTATACATTTTCACATCCAATCTTTCTAAGCCAAAGTGAGGAACTGTGGAATCCTTATCCCTATGCTGTCTATTCTAGCGAGCAGAGCGGTAGGAGCCGTTCAATTAAGCTGTAAGCTTAGGATAATTTGCTTTGACCTATGAGTGGTGTTCCTACTACACCAGTTGAAATAAGCTCCAGTGTAATGTCTTAATATTAAAGGGGAACCATTTCTCTCTGGTAAAAATGTAGACCCAAACAGATGGGAAAATAGGGCCCAGGTTAAAAACAACAGAGTTCGCCTTTAAACTGCACACCTATGTTATGTGGTGAGTTAGTTTCTTGAACTGTCCTTTTATGTTTAAAAAAAAAATCCACTCCAGATAGAGATAGAGATAGATCCTTATGCTTAACAAAATGTTGTGCTCCAGATCTTTCAGACAGGGCAAACGCAGCTCTAAAGGATTGTAAAACTGGAGCCAGGCAGCCTGCGAGCCGGCCCGCCGCCTCTGACACTGCCTGGGGAAGAGGAGCCGCTGGAGGCAGAGAGCAGTCCTCTAGGATGGAAGTGAGAGGAAGTGTGAGGGGTTTTGAGGAAGGACCTCCGCACCCAACCAAGCGCCCAAGTGTGCAGGTAAAACGCATGTTGTCGACGGCCACTAGTTTTGTTAAAGTAAAGGGGAAAAAATTGGGTTCTTTTTCGACATCTGCTCCTCCCAATCCCCCCACAGTGTTCTTAGTGCTGGCAGCGTGCTGTGAGTTTGTGTGTGATGGTCTTTTCCTCTGTCCTTTACCTCCTTCGTCCTTGTGGAAGCCATGGGAGTTTGCTTAGGGGAACGTCAATTACCCCCCATTCTTTTCACTCACGCTTATCTGTGTTGATATATGGATTATAGCAAATAGCTTGGCAGTTGTCTGTTTGAAGCGCATTACGTGAAATTAGTTTTGTGTTTTCCCTCGGATTTAGCATACTGCGCCGTCTTTTTTTGTGATTAGAATTCAATCTTTCTTGGAGCATGTAATTCCACTGTGGGGATGATGTATCTTATTAAAAAAAAATTTAAATAAAAAAAACTACGAATATAAAACCCAAATCCAAACTTCTCAATTAAGAAACTTCAGTCTGTGGAGCTATGAATGAGACACACTCACACCAAAATAAAACTAAAAACCTGAAGTGAGCCATTTCATTGGCGATAAACAGCGCTGGCATGCGGGCTGTCTAATTGAATGACGGCAGAAAGAAATCAATCTCCTGCCTCGGCCCCTAATGGTGACTGAGCCGTGAGGCGGGGACTTGAGAGGTGCTGTAATTGCTAATTTAGCAGGTCAGGCGAAGGTGAAACAAGAGTAAATTATGCGTCTGTGTCTCGCACACGCGCGCACGGCGCATTTGCATTCTGTGAGGCACGAGGCATGTGGCTGGCTGCCTGTGCCAGAGCGACAGGGGCCGCGCAAACAGGCGTGGGTGGCAGGGAGACATCTTCATCTCCACCACGGCTTGTGACGGCGACAGGCCCCGGCTCTGATCTCACGGTAAACCTGTTGACTACATACATGTGCCCCTGTGCATAAGATCTCGGGTAGTCTTTAAGTTGTTGGTTTATTTGATCTTTTAAAGCTCCTAAACAGGAGTGTCTCTTTTGAAAGGAGTCTATGTGCGTTCCCTTGTAGGGCTTGGTTATGTTTTAGACTGCTTAAAAACAACTTGTCTTCTCTGGAGGTGTTCGGCTACCATATTAATGAACCTTTGACCTTAAACAGTAAAGCCCAACTCATCGTTGTCCGTTTATGCAGACACAGAGACACGGAGAGCCATTTCCGTCGTTGCAAACCCTCTCTGTGGCCTGACGTGCATCTCCCAAATTTTGTAACTACGTATGTGTCACTGTTTATCTGGTGGGTAGTAGCATGCTAACATTGGATAGCTGGCTCAGACACATCGCAAATCCCCTCAGACGTATTTTTCACTTACAATAACAGGGTTTTTACATTGCAATGTCTATTTCTCTGTAACTTTTAAAAAATCGAAGCAAAAAAAAGGTAAAACAAACAACTTTTAAATCGCTGTCTACCTTGTTGGTAGTAGCATGCTAACATTAGATAGCTGGCTCAATCCCTTAAGACGTATTTTTCAGTAACAATAACGGGGTTTTTACATTGCTCAGTGTCTATTTCTCTGTAACTTTTTATAAATCTGAGCAAAAAATACTCAAACACACAACTTTATCTAAAAAATATGACCATCTAAGGAGTTTTGGATCTTGGAGAACCATAAATGTTCATGAGTCCATCGAAGCCATCCGTCCGGTTACGCAGTCGTAGAAGTATTTTTCGGCCTTTAGAGCCTCATGTTTGCTTGAGGTTAAAGAAACTGAAATATGGTCATTAAGAAAAACCATACAAAGCACTAATCAGTCCTCAAAAAACACTGTTGGACAGGTAGGAACACAGAAAGAATATTGGCACCTAAAGACAATTGCAGTGAAAGTCAATCAGATTTAAAATAGCATCAGGGCAATAACAGCATAGTGAGTGGTGCGTGGGTAAGTAGCATGGAGGTAGTGTTGAAGCACTCCACTCCATCTCCCTGTCTTCTCCTCTGGTCTTTCCATTCATGCACTTAGACAGGCGAGGAGTGGAAGCCCCCCTACCCCCGCATTCTCTCTCTCTCTCCTCTCTTTCTCGCTCTCTCTCTCTCTCTCTCTTGGTTAGCTCACAAACTCCTTTTCATTCTAGTGAAATAACCATCTTCCTCTGAACGGTACCAAGGTGGATGGTACCCTTGTCCCAGCAGTGAATGTCCTTCTCTCAGACCCTCCACCAACAGCGTATTGGACAAGCTGCTGGGCAGGCCTGTTGGCCCGGCATGGCATTGGCCCGGCGTGGCATTGGCCCAGTGCCCATTCAATGGCTTTGCCACCTGTGTTTGTGTTTAGAT
>NC_137923.1:1638888-1781388 GCF_963457725.1 Sprattus sprattus | reverse complement strand
TGTGGCATGTTTACAATCCCTTTGTGTACGTGAGTATCTGTCTGTCTTTTAAACTTTGTTGTGTTTTTTTCTTGTTTAATGTGTGTGTGTGTGTGTGTGTGTGTGTGTGTGTGTGTATATGCTGGGTGCACACACACATGCTCACTCACGTTCTTTATCCTAAGGGAGCCGCTGCATTGGGGACGCCCCGCTTCCCCCAGCCCCCAGGATCCCAGCATGCAGAGCCCTGGAGGGGACAGGCGCCCCCAAAGGAGCGGAGCTACAGCGGTGAGCCCCCCTATCAAAAATACATAAGGCCCCCACCACAGCGGGGGAGCACCTCACGCCAGCCCTGCCGTTTGATACGGGGAAGGAAACATTAGGATGGGATGCCCTACTGCACCCTGGGAAATGTTCTGCATACACCTTCACAGCAAACATTATGTACATAGAATTATAGGGCGCGCGCGGTTAGCCACGCCGGCATATTGTGGGGGTGCTCAAGGTATGGCTTCTCCCCAAGCCCCTGCTGTAAGCAGCCAGGCTGCCCAAGGTGTAAGCAGAAGTTGAGATGTCACATCAGATCAGCCGAAATGTGGCAATATGGCACCACATGCTCACTTCCTCTCTTTTTGCCTGCCCCCACCCCCCTTTTCTTTCCTCTCCCCCCCTCCCCTCCCTTCAAAGAGCCCCAGGTCCCTGGACAGCATATGCTTGATCAGTGGCGCTGCCCTCGTCTACTGGACTGTAATCCCAGGTTCCCTCTCCAGTCTCACAAGCGGCCACCACCCCCACCCACACCCAGGCCCAGGACTGAGCCATGGCCACGGCAGGGCCAAGGGCTGGAGCCGGAGCCTGGGCCTGGGCCTGGGCCTGGGCCTGGGCCTGGGGGAGAACAGGGGATAACAGCAGGGTTGGGGCAGCCACTGGGAGGTCGCAGGGAGCCCCTGAGGTCCCGGTTACCTCTACCTCCTCCCCAAAAGGTGGCGGTTGTGTTGAACTCAGGGCCACACCTCTCCAGGCCCCTCCTGCTCCAGGGTCAGCCGTCGCCTCGGCCTTGCACCCCCTCCACAGACCAGCCTCCAGCCACTCCCTGTGTGTCGGTACATCCAGCCAGGTCTAAGGTGCTCGTTGCTGCACTCACATACATGCGTAAATATCATGCAGTCTTCATATAGATCCCACATATACATATGAAGTCACACTTTTATGTCATTATTTATGTTTTGTTGTCATTTCTTACTTTACCACAAAACCATTCTCTGTGGGTTTTTTTTAGCCTTACTTACTTATTTACATACTTTGTACAATGTAGTCATCACATTTAAGTGTTTTGGATGGCATTTTGACCATCCCTCAGATCAGGCTTGCCGCACTGATGACTTATAATGAGAGTGGGGTACTCAGAGGCTTGACTGCCCTCTAGTGGTTAAGAAATCCCTGTAAATCAAATGGGCCTAAATCTTAATCCCTTAGCTTCTTAGCAAACCCGTAACAACTAGTTCATGTTAAAATGACCCGTCATGCTACCATTTAAAGTATGAATGCAGAAAAACTGGGCTGATATATTTTGTAAGTATATAAAGAAATTGAATAATTATATGTGGAGATTATTTCCAAATTCTGCCTAGAAAGTGCATGGAGAATTTACTCGATTTCGGTTCTACTTGATTGCGGTAGATTAGACATGAGTGTGGTGTTAGGTCTTTTACAGATGCTTAAAGGACAGTTGGTCTTTTACAGATGCTTAAAGGACAGTAGGTCTTTTACAGATGCTTAAAGGACAGTAGGTCTTTTACAGATGCTTAAAGGACAGTTGGTCTTTTACAGATGCTTAAAGGACAGTAGGTCTTTTACAGATGCTTAAAGGACAGTTGGTCTTTTACAGATGCTTAAAGGACAGTTGTAGCCTGTCACTGTGCCTTAGCGGCTAGCCTAGCGCTGAATCACCAGCTGCTGCCAGATCAACACCTTTGTCACCATACTCCAGACCAGCTGCCACGGCAACAGCACCAAACCACACCCCCAGTTTGCCTTCTGCCCCTATCTGTCCAATCACAAAACCCCCTGCAGTGCCTGCCCCTTTCTTCACACTGCCTGAATTAGGCACAGAGGAGTGATGATTTATTTATCTCTCTCTCCCTCTCTCTCTCTCTCGCTCTCTCTCTCTCCCTCTCTCTCTGCCAAATGGACACATACTCACAAATGACATTGTCTATTAGTGGTGAACTGCCAAATGTTCTGGTTCCTGAGTGTCCATTGTTGTGTATAAGTGGTTATGGTCTATTTGACGGTCATGTTTGGTGCTTTACGGTTCTTCATGCATCTTCATGCAAATGAAGGTGATCCACACATAATGTACTGCAAGACTGAAACCTACACCACTAATCTATCTGATTGCCTCAGGTCTCTCCTAGCTTCACTATGGCAACTGCTCCTGCTCCTGCTGAAGCTGCACCTACCCAGCCCCAGCCCCAAGCCCAGCCCCCAGCCCGGAGGCAACCCCGTCCGCACTTCCCCGGCCTCTCGGGGACCGGGCCTCCCGAGCATGTCCGCAAGGACGTCTCCCGGCCGACTCCGGCGCCGGCCGCGCAGGTGAGGCCCATCAGCAGGGCCGAGCAGAGTGCCAAGCCCGTGGTGGTTGCCAGGGGAGTGCCCGCCACGGCTGTGCCCGCCACCGCGGCCATGCCAAAGCAGCGTGCCAAGGCCGAGCCGGCTGCCAGCGCCGCTCCGGAGCCCAGGACTCCGACGAGGAATGTGGGTCAGAAGGTCAAGGAGGAGCCTCCGTCTCCAGCCCTCCGCGCCCAGAGAGCCCCGGCCAAGGCCTGTGTGCAGGCGGAGGAGGAGGTCAGTCGGCAGCTTAACTCTGTAATGGTCATGGGGCCTCAGGGAGGGCAGCACGGATGGATGGGCAGCCTGGGTCTTATTGAGTCACTAGGAGATGAGTTTCATTTTGTGTGATCAGTATTCTATCCACCAGAAGCAAACTGAATTGAAAAATCCAAATTATGAATGTCTCTCAGTGCGTAATTATGCCAGTGTTTACCAGGTTCAGGAAAGGTACAGTGTCATTTGCAGTGCCTTTGGTTTTTGATAAAAGTTTTTATATGTATTTAAACATTTTGTCCTTTTATATCATAGTTGAACTCAGCCAGGCGAGGTAGGTCAAGTACGGGACTGTGAATCCCAGACGAGAGTCTTTAGATTTAATCATCAGAGTGCTCCTGAAAGTGGCCCTAGGAAGGGCTTGTGATGATGCTGATACGTCTGCTAATAGAGTCCTATACTCCCTCTGCAGTCAGCCCAAGGTCAGGTGGATCTGCTGAAAGCTGTTCATTAGACCCAATTATTAGCTCCGAGAACGCTCTCACAGAAAATCAATAGCCTTTTCTCCAGCTCCATTCACAGGGTACTGCTGCCAATCAATCACACCCCCACCCCTGCCCCCCCCCCTTCTCTGCCCCCCCTTCTCTGCCACCCGTCTCCTTTTTGCTTTCCTCTGCTCTTTCACATCCAGCATTGTCAATGACCTTCTAAGCATGCCAGCCGCATGATAACATACCTCTGCAAGGGAGGTGGGTGGGTGGGGACAGAAACAAAGATAGATTGTCACTGTTTTGACAATGTCAGTATTTCTTTAGATGACTTTGAAGTATTTTGCCAGCCACAGAACGCCCTAATGCTTCCCTGGTTATCACCTTGAACATGAGAGGGATGAGAAGCTTTGTGTTGAGTGTACTTAAATGTTCTGTACTGTTATTACTGCAATCCTGTTACGTCCATCATATTAACTTTTTTTTTCCATTGGAGGTTTAAAGGAAGTGCCAAACAGTCAGAGACAACTACATTCATTTGGCCAACAGTGAATGAGTGAATATCATGTTGACCCGCTGATCAATTTATACAAAACTCATAAAAAACATAAAAAAACCTAGACAGCAGCACAATCTGACAGTTCACCCCCTAATACATTTCTTTCTTGGGAATGGAAAAGGACCACCAACAGTGGAAACTGCTGAAATTTGGAGCGTCATTTAAGAATGCTTGTCAAAATATTTCAGTGACCCATCAGTCAATAAACCATATAGTGAACGGATAACGATCTTATACTTTATAATTTTCATGCTTCGAAAGTGTCATTTTGTCTACAGTCTGAAAGCAGCAACATATTTTGGTGAGACAGCAAGCAAGTTACCTTACAACAAGCCAGCTTGTATCAAGTTACCTACAGCCTATTCTAAATTGCACCTCACTGCTATATATGTGTATATATTGTTAATATATGTGTGTCGAATGCCACACGTGACGCATGTGCCAACGCTGCCTGGCAGGAGGACGAGGAGGCGCGGGTGTACAGAGAGAAGATGGAGGAGCAGGAGGACGAGGAGACGCGGGTGTACAGAGAGAAGATGGAGGAGCAGAAACGGAAGAGGGCGGAGGTTGTCCGTCAGAAGGAGCTGCGGAGGCAGCAGCAGGCTAAGGAGAAGCAAAAGGCCCTGCAGAAGCATAAGATCAGCCAGAGCCATGTGGACCAGCAGCGGTTGCCCAGGAGTCATGGCCCTGCGTGGGGCCAGGGATGGGGAGCGCACCCTTACCAGCAAGGCCAGAGAGAGGGTGTGCACCCTAACCAGCAAGGCCAGAGAGAGGGTGTGCACCCTAACCAGCAAGGCCAGAGAGAGGGTGTGCACCCTAACCAGCAAGGCCAGAGAGAGGGTGTGCACCCTAACCAGCAAGGCCAGAGAGAGGGTGTGCACCCTAACCAGCAAGGCCAGAGAGAGGGTGTGCACCCTAACCAGCAAGGCCAGAGAGAGGGTGTGCACCCTAACCAGCAAGGCCAGAGAGAGGGTGTGCACCCTAACCAGCAAGGCCAGAGAGAGGGTGTGCACCCTAACCAGCAAGGCCAGAGAGAGGGTGTGCACACTTACCAGCAAGGCCAGAGAGAGGGTCCTCCGTGGCAGTTTGACACTAGGGATACGTGTTTCCAGGTAAAGACACATGTGTTGTTTGCATGTTCTGTGTGCGTTTTGTATTAGGACAGGTCTCATCAAGAAGAAGCTTGGCTCTAGGAACCATGACATGCACCTTTTTTTTTTTTAACTACATTGAATTTGAAGTCTCTGCTATCTTTGTCTTATTCTCTCTATTTCACTTGTTCAGAGTAACTTTATCTTGAGGGTTTGTCTCCTCCAAAGGGACCATGCAACATGGGACCAGCTCACTTTAGAGAGGAACAGCGAGATGAACAATTCCCAAGAGGGCCGAGCTCTTTCCACCATAGCCAGAGAGGGCCGCCACAGAGCTGGACTGACCGTCTGCAGGAACCAGGAATCCAACACCCCCAGCAGCAGAGTCAGCAAAGGCAATGGGGAATCCAGCACCACATGCTGCACCAGAACCAGCCCCACGCAAGGTTCACGCCCGCTAACTTCGCCTCAGACACGGGTCCTCGTAGCATCCATGGCCTCGGCTCCCACCAACCCCAATCCCAGACCATGCCTCCTCCTCTGTGTTTCCAGGAGCGACTGAGCTCAGTGGAGCCTCCGTCGGACAGGTTCACCTCAGGCCCGTGGGCCCGTCTGGCTCCTGATGAGCAGGGCTGGTTCCAGCCCCCAGAGGTGTGGAGGCCCCCGGGGGAGTGGAGGCCCCAGACGCTGCAGCAGCAGCCGTGGATGAGGCTGGAGGAGCAGCAGGCCCCCATGGAGCCCATCAGGCCCACGCTGAAGAGAGTTTTTGCACAGAGGGGAGACAGTGAGGACGAGGTGCCGTCTCCGCTGAAGGTGATCCGGCAGATCATTCAGCACGTCAGAGCGGAGGTGAGTTTATGTCTGGTCACACTACACATCAGTCATCAGTCATCGCACAGATTTGTTGAAAACCTTAAACACGTTTTTAAACATGTCCATCATTTTCCTGGATTACTTTGAAGGGGAGAGCAGTGGCATACGAGACATATGATGATCAGTGGATGAAAGAGATCATTCTGTAGAAGTGTATTTTCGGCTTGATAATATGAAATTATATGTCACGAAATTATGCATAACTAGTAGACATCATGAAAGTAAACTAGGGAATGTATTTAGGGATAAGCCACATATCTCAGATCGCTGGTCTTTACGAAGATACTGTAGTTCACTCTTTCTCGTCAGCCATCCCACACTGAGGCCATAGGCCCTTATACCCAACTGGGTAACACCAAATCTACAAATACTCAGTTATCAACAAAACAACATAGTAATTACAAAATAATGAAACAGGTAAACACGCACACACACAAAAACCATATACAACTTTTCTTTCACCTAGACTGCATAGTGTAGACCAAATTCAGATATATGTAATGGACATATAAACACCCCTGCCCTGTCGGAATGGTTTGGAGCACCGGTAGCCAGACGGAGCCACTCCACAGGGTTTGAATGGAGAACAGTGAAGCCGGGTTCGGGGCTGTTTCCTGTTGGGCCTCTCGTTGGCTGGTGTCTGTTTGTGTAGTGTGCACGCATTAGGCTCTGGTTGGTGACGTAAAGCAACGGAAGAAACGCAGTACTCGTCGGGTAGCTGCGCCCCAAACATGATTTTGCCTCACTTTGTCTGACTTTGAATGTGACCGACATCTGAACTCTTTAAGGGGTACTACTCTTGGTACAGAAAAAAAAATGTATTCCTGGAGAGCTTCTTGTCCAAACAAGACGGTTACTACTTCTTTCCCACACTTTTCACACGTCACAAAACATGATCTCGCGATGCTCAAGTTTATTGATAGGTTTCTCACACCACTAATACACATCTAATAGAGCATGTGCAAATTATAAAATTTGATATAACCTGATAATGATAACACAATAGAAAACACTGTTGGAAATGGTCAACTTTCTCCTAGTGCTGGTTTCTGCCACCAGCCAGAACTCACGTATGTAATGTTTGTAAACAGGACTGGACATCTCACTCCACAAATAATTAACAAAATTGTTGTGAGTGTGCATACCATCTCCACAGATTAACAGTATAATTGTTTTAAGTGAGTGCTTGCTAAAGTATCCCATAATTTTTCATAACTTCCCATGATCGTGCGCATGTACAGAATAACCAAATAGGGATTCTAGGGATTTGAACAGTTATGCTGGAAATGGTTATCCGGATATTCGATTATCCATACGCACCTCTATTTAGTGTTTAGTGTTTTGTATACATATCCTGTAGATGAGTTGTCTCAGGTGATTTGTGTTTTTTTATTAATGTCCTGTAGATGAGTTGTCTCTGGTAATGTGTTTTTGTTGGTCTGATTCTATTTGCCATGATTGAGTTCTTACCTGAGTCTGTTGATGCATTATTGAAGAGTCCTCATTGTGACACAGTGTTGCTCATAGTGGCAATAGACTGCATTCTTTTGTTCTGTCGTCTGTGTGGACTCAGCTTTCAGAAGCGTTACAGGTATCTTTTGTTTTTCTATAGTTATTTGTAGTTTTATAAGTTCTTTAATCTTTATACCAGCTCTGTGTCTATTCACATTCAGCCTTATAACCATTGCCCTCTACTCAAGGTGGGAGTTTTCCTCTAGGTGTTCTTTCATCTCCTCTAAACCTTGTAATGTTCTCCTTGTAACACACGCTGTTGCTAAGCACTCAACCTTTTACATGCATTGTGGTGGTGTGCAGATCTCCTCTGGTAAACCCTCCCCTCCCCTCCCCTCCCCTCCCCCCTTACCTTTCCTCCTCAAAGGCATCCTGAGAAGAAAAGGCGAGTGTTGCCGCGGCTTGGCTTTGAGCTGCGATGAAGATAACATGGTGTCAGTCTTAATAGAGGGAAGTGTAGGAGGGATGTCTTTGCAGAGGGGAAATATCTGCAGACAGCCGGATCAATGACGTTTGCCTTTGACACAGCAGAGCACAGGCCTTGGCTGAAAGACAGCTCGGCGAGATGTTACCTAGGGGACATTGTTTTGCTGTCAGTCTCGGCAGCCCCTGACAATGTTATCTCTGTCCTGCTCTCCACTATCAAGTATTTTGCAGGTGTGCAGAAATGGATGTCACATCCCCCACCATCCCCCCCGAAGACATGCAATTAATCTTTTATGTACGTGCGTGTGTGAGCAGCTAGCAGGCGTTTGTGTGCCTGTAATACCTGTTAAGAGAGACTTGCCAGTTTGGCGGATTTGGATTGAAGAGCTTAGCCGCAGATAAGGGAAATTAATTTTTCATCAAGAATAATAGCGGTGCGGCGCTAACAGGCCGTTAACAATGCGCCGTCTTACAACAGATGGCGAATTTGTCAAGTGTTGTCACTCCAGGATAATGCGTCTTACGAGGTGACTGGTGTAAACGTGGGTGTGATTTCCTAAGGACGAGGATTAATCAATTTACCCTGTGCTGAGTCCACCAGACCACAGATAGCGGAGGGTTTTTTTTTTTCTGTCTTCAGTGGGATGTGGAACACATAACACACCCTTGTAAGACTGAACACGTACAGATATTTTGCATGGATTACATGGTAAATGTTTTGTGCTGTGTTTTGGGACGCATTTGAAGAACTATTAGTGGACCTGCAGACCATGGCGAAATACTTTACTACAGAGACTCATTAGATGCAGATGCTAACTAAACCGGTGCAGAGGTGGAGGTACTGCAGGATGTAGATGTGTCCATTCTATTCCACTATGGCTATTTTAACGCAATTGAGTTTAGTGCATGTGTATTGATTCACTTACATTTGCAGTGTTCGTGTACATTTACATTCACATTAAGTCATTCAGCAGACGCTTTTGTCCAAAGCAACGTACAAGGAAGAGAACGGTCAAGCTACGAGCAATAGAGACCTAGTGTAACAATAAATACTACTTTACATAAGAAATAGAAAAACGAGGTAGAAAAGAAAAAAGAAGTGCAGGAATGCAACTGCTGTAAGTGCAGGTAAAGCACTAGTCGAAGTGTCAGTTAGGAAGGGAGGTGCTCTCTGAAGAGTTGGGTCTTCAAAAGCCTGTTACTGTTAAGGTAGAGAGGGACGCGCCTGCTCTGATAGTGCTAGCTAGGCAGTTCGTTCCACCAACGTGGATCAACAAATGAGAATAGTCTGGATTAGCATCCTGGTATAGTCCTTTTATTTATTTTATGACCTCGTAGAATCATTACTTTAAATGTGAAAAGTAATTGTTAATGATACAAATATTCACGTATTTATTATTATTATTATTATTATAATTATTTAAATCCGAGGATGCCTGTAGAGTTGACGTGAACGCAATCATCAGTGGTTTCTCACAAATTCAGCCGTTAACACAGAGAGTTTTTTCTTAAATGCGATTCCTCAAAAAGGTTTTTTTAAGGAATCGCATTTGAGAAAACTTTTGCCGATTGCAACTGTTTTTTTGCGTTCTGAAAGTCTTCTGAAGTTCAGAAGAAAACCCAGATGAGAAAACTACTGAGAATGGCAAATGTTTTCCTTAATCCACCAAGGTGGAGTTCAGAAGAAAGTCCTTCTTAAATTCTTCTCAACTGCGATCAAGAATGAGGCCCATTGTTGTTTGTAATTTTAGAGTCATAACCTTAGGTTACAGTTGTGCTCATTGAGATTCAGTAATGCAGCACAGAAACGCTTAACAGAGCCAAAATGGAAGGAAATTGTAGTGATTGAGCCCTTTCAAACTGCAGCCCACCTGCCATTACGTTCCACGTCTCCCAGTCTCCTTATTCTAGCTGTCTGTTGTATGAAACATGCACATTGACAATGATCTGCTAAAGCCACTCCACAAGACAGGCCATTCCTTGCCATCATAAACCCACTTCAGCCTGAGAAAAGCACAGAACCCTGGGCTCCTCCTGTAGCTGCTCATGACAGGTGGACAGATGACGAGAGAATAGGCGCTGAGCCACATCAAACAGAGACGTGGAAGGAACCATCAGAGTGGGCTTTGTTGGTTGTCATGTGCTGGTTCTTTGTTGGGAGGTGGTGGAGGTGGTGGTGGTGTTCTGGGAGGAGGCATAAGGCCAGATGCAGGATGGGAAGGTCGTGAGGACACAGAGACCACTGGAGGGAGTTGATCGGTGTAGGGGGTAAACATTGGAGGGCAGTTGGAGTCGGCCTCACTGAAAGTTTCTGTCCTTGTTCCCCTCCCTGTTTGTCTAATAATATTAATGAAATGCGGGGGTTAGACAGATCGAAGCTGACAGTTCAGTTGCATCCCGTGCCAGTTTCCTCCTTCTCCCCCTCTGTGGCTGCCCCGTGGCAGCTCCACACACCCCTCGGAGCTGGAGCCCTCCCTTTGTGTGGCCCTTTGCAGCCGTGTTATTAGACTCACGTTATTATATGTGTGCGCCTCTCAGGGTCTTTGTGTTTTTGTGTGTCTCTTTGAAAAGGAAGAGCACAGTGCGCAGTGTTTCAGCACCAGGGATGATGTGGTGAAACATGAGGACAACCGTAATGTGACCAGGCTCATCACCGTGGGAAGGTCTCTGCAACCTCATCCTGCTGAGATGCTGAACATGGTATGTATATGTGTGTGTGTGTGTGTGTGTGTGTGTGTGTGTGTGTGTGTGTGTGTGTGAGAGAGAGAGAGAAGTTGTGGATCCATTCTAACACCTAGTCGTTATGTGCTACAGTGCTATAAGAACGCTACAATTGCCGCAGTTTCAGTTGGCACACATCCATGTTGTCAAACGGATTCTTCCACTTCAATTGAAGTGACCTTCCTCTTAGCAGTAAGCGTGGCACTTAGTATATCACCACATCACTCACTGCAGTCATGTTGAGCGGAGTAGCTCACCGTGTCTGACCGCGCGCTTGGTTTCCCCCGCCGTATTGAAACATCAGCAAACGCCAGAAGGGCAATCTAAAGCGGTGGGCTCTCCTCGTGCGTGCCGCTCTCAGCAGGTTGTTGTTGAGGGGCACGGGCGAGACGGAGAGGGCCAGATGGGCAGAGGCTGCCTGGCGCTCGCTGGCTAGATAGGAGCCCGGGCAGTGGGGGCAGCCGGGAGAGGTGCCGGTGGTGGTAGAGGACACGTGCTCCCTGCTATGTGTCAGTTGAAGGGCTTTCTTCATCAAAGCAGGCGGGTGTAGGAGCAAAATCCTGCTGATGTTAGTCCGTCTCCACGGGGCCCATTCTCTCCATTTCTGTTTTACTGGGACCATGCTCGTGTGTGACCTGGCCTCTGCACTCATTTCACCTCAGCCTCTGTGGGGTTGTTCAAAAATATGTTCATCGTCTGACCAGATATCAACAGCAGAGGAAACTCACACTCCCTAATAGTTCACGTCACTTGTTGGACGACTGTTCCTAATATGATTTTTATGTGCAGACTGCTCGCTTTTGCTATATCGTCTTACCTCTACAGCCGAGTAAACAAAGCAGTTGACTGCACTACCAAACTGTATCTAATTTACTCAGACACTCGCACCCTGGATACACCATATTAGATCTTGGAAGAGATAAGTTTGTGAATGTTTCTAGTTTCATAAACTTCATAAGCTACTTTTTACTACTTACCAAGACAAAGTTTGCAGTGGACCACTGTTCAGCCATATTGACATAAATACTGCGCTCTGCTTTGGCGTGGCAATATGGGTGGCATATCACTCCTTCCTCTGTGTGAGTTGGCCTGACCTGTAGTGTTGATGGGCTTTTGATTGACCTTTTTGGATCTGTGTCCATCTTTCCTCTCTGCAGGATATGGATGAAGAGGAAGGTTTGGTCTGTGCGACGTGAGTACATATTCTTTTTTCAGCTTTGCAATTGTAAATTAATCCTATTTATAGCACTAGTTAACCAACGGTAATGTAAACAAATTCAAAGTCAATGTTTGCATGCTGACACACACTGGGCACCACTGGTGGTGCTGTTTATATAGTCATTTACAATGATTGAGTTACCCTACAATTGGTTGGTTTGCTATGTTGATTTAATGTTTCTCGTATATTAATTATGCTTATTTATTTTGACCTGTCTGACACAGGCATGAACACAATGGATTGTGCAGGCGGTGCACAAATTCACTGCCAAACTCTAACTTGGTAGTGAAGATCAACTATTGAAATAAGAGAGTCGCGTGAGACAATGGCCGATATGAGTCTCATTTCTGCAAGGCCTCAGAGGCTAATATTATGTTAGAATTTTGTCTCATATTTCTGGAAATACCTTGCTGCAGTTGTTTGAGGTTCAAAAATATCTATTAAGTTGTATATGTTGAAGAATATCTTGTGTTTGGAGGGAAATTGTGTTAAACTGGACATACATGTATGTTGAGTCTGCTCTGTCCATTTTGTTTTACCCTTACTTTATGTTTTATCTTTAAGTATTAATTGGTTGTTTATGTTTAAGGAGGTAAAAACAAATGAAAATTGTATGTCCTTCTGTATAGATGGCACTTTTACATGTCAGTGTTTTTTATTTTTGGTAACTCAGTTTCCCTTATGTTTGTATTTGGAACTCATTAAAACATGCAGGGCATCCCTAACTTTTCTGTTGAATTACATTCTGATTT
The DNA here is from genome assembly GCF_963457725.1 of Sprattus sprattus. Classification (NCBI taxonomy): domain Eukaryota; kingdom Metazoa; phylum Chordata; class Actinopteri; order Clupeiformes; family Clupeidae; genus Sprattus; species Sprattus sprattus. The sequence goes on along the minus strand of NC_137923.1, from coordinate 1,768,942 downwards.
TACATTCTTTAGATTATAGTGCCATTCCCATGAAGGAACTGGTCTAATTTGATCCAATCTGTTATGTTTACACGTACACATGAAGAGCTGTGAATACTTATACTCACCACAAAGCTCTGAACATCTCAATTTTGTTAATTTGTTTCCTCCCTTGGTTTTGACTGGGGTGCTGTAATGTATAGTTTCCATAACTGTCAATAGAGGGCAGCATTGGACATTGTTTATTTAGAACCCTCCTGACAGTTTTTCGGTATCTATCGCCACCCAGTGGTGTTAAAGAGCTTGAAGGGTTGTGAAGAGTTTGAGGTTGTGTGTGGCTAAAAAGAAAATGTAGTCAGTGGTATGTTCAGCCTTTTTAGATTGAGCTGATTTGGCTGGGGTATATCCCAAGAAAGCCAGATTATGAGGATGGAAAAATGTATGTTCAAATGTGATGACCTTCGACCTCATGATGTCACACACTGTACCTCAAAAGTTGAGGGCCCAGCACATCCCTATGTCATTCACTTTAGTTATTGTCCTGCAATGACATTCACTTTAGTTATTGTCCTGCAATGTCATTCACTTTAGTTATTGTCCTGCCGTCCATCTTGCCTGGCAGCTGAAGCTACAAAACTAGTAAGTGACGGTACACCTGGTCACAGAATATACCCATTTACATCCTGTGTTTAATATCTCATTGAAAAATACTTAGGAGGTATAAATACTTAAAGTCTTCAAATGACAGTTGGCGTTTACAGTGGCTTGTAAAAGTCATCTCTATATTCTGGTTTACAAGAAATACTTACACGTCAGTATCACTAATCAGTGTTTTTATTGTGAACACTTTATATTTCTAGAGGCTGGATACGTTATTTACCCACTAAAATTTAAAATTATTTGAAAACAAAAGGGCTTCAGGGCTTTGACTGAACCATTATAAAATATTCAGCCTTGTGTAATTGTCCCACTGGTAGTAATCCTGTCGCCAAGCCTAAGTTTTACAACAGTCTGCAACAGTTTTCTTGCCATATTGTGTAGAATTGATTTCAATTCATTCTCCCTCCAATTCTGAAAAGCTACCCAGTTCCTGCAGACAAGGTATACCCCAACATTGTGATGTTACCACTGCCATATTTCCCGATTGAGTTGGTGTTTCTTGAGGGTTTGGCAGTGTTCGATTTACACCACACTGCAGTGCTTTGAGGATTGGCCAGAAAGCTCTATTTGAGCCCTTATGACCTTAAAATGCTTTGATGTTGATCTTCTAAAACAATGGCGTTTTTGCCGCACTCCAGTAAAGTCCAGTTTAATGGATAGTTTTTAAGATGGTGGACTCCTGCACCGGCACCCTTAATTCCAGCCACTAAACTTTTTGGGGGGTGATTGCCTCACCACTTCCTCAGATGTTTGGCTTGGGGGACAGGCTTTTCTACCAAGAGCCGTGGTGATTGTGATGCGACTACCCCTTTCTTCTTATGGATCAAATGGGGCTCAATTGGACATCAGAACACATAAGAATCTTTTCCTCACTTAAACATTTGAATCATGTTGTCTCTTTAGTCTTCATTTCCTCTGTAATTTTACAACCTAGCTGATGCTGACGACCCCTAAGACAGAGTAGATCTTTACTTTAACCACTCATTTATCAGTTATGATTTGTTGCGATCAAATAAGAGGAACCTTTTGTACCATTGGCAAATCATTTGTCATCGGCCTTGATTTGGAAGTGTTTAAATCCTGCCTCTGGACATATATTAGAGCATAAAGGTTTGCAAAAAAATACTGTTTGGGAAAATATGTTTAAGTATTTTTTGTAATTGTGAAAATGGTGATGACTTTCAAAGTAATTGAATAGTTCTGCAAGCCACTGTGTTTTGTTTCTCTCTAATACCTTGCCATGAACAGCAGTTCAGACTGTCAGCATTCGCTGAGGGTGGCCTTATCAGACAGAATATGGATGGGGCTGAGGATTTCGGGATACTTTCTTTGTGATCGTCAGGTATGTTATCCTTTTACAATATACCTTTTGGAATGAGCCTTGTGTTTATGTGGCCTGTGTCTTCTTCACAGTATATCTCAATGGCTCAGGGTCAGCTGCTTGCCCCTGTGGAAGGAAAGTGTGAGTTGAATTTCATTCCTCATTTCCGTAGTTTTCAAAGGATGCGTCTAACCTACACATACATGTATCTGAGATGAATGTTTTCGTGCTGACGTTGTAACTGCACTACCACTTTGAAGCTGAATAGATAAACAGCTGAAGAAAGGAGCTCAATATTTGGCATGAGGGCAAGCGATTTTGGATCCGTAATGAAATGAACAATTATTGATTTCTGCGTACATTTTAAAGAGGCTTGGTATATGTTTGCTCGTTAAGGTTTTGCCATGCTATTTGCTTCCCATGCAGTTTGTGTTATCAACTAGTCTCAGTATTGAAACTTTCTCTCTTTTGTTTCTCTTTTTTTTCTTGTTTATCTCTTTTTTCTCTGGTGCTCTGCATATAGACACCAGCACTGAACTGTACACTCCAGTCACCTCTGTGTTTTCTGGGGATATTTCATTCTGTTTGCTTTTAGGACTTGCCTTGCTGGCAATATCTTGGAAAGTAAGTATTGTCCTGTTGCTCTTATGTTTTCCAGCAGCACTTAGACCTCGTCTTTGGTGCTCAAAATTATAACACGATCTTTTCCATCAGTCAGGTAAATTCATCTTCTATTGATAAAAACAACCTTTGACCTGCAATTCTCTTGCTTTGGGGATCTGTTATGCATCACCTTTATTCAAAATGCATTAGCATTTGTAGTAATGGTAATATTTAGATATATTACTTGTTTATGATCTATGCACGTAACTTGTTAATTATCCAGACACACTCGTTAATATAGCCTTCTTGTATGCTCTGACAGAATATTGATTGTCTGGTTTGTACATTCACTGCTGTTGTGACATCTGCCAGGCCACCTGCCACTGTACAGACTTCTTTAGCTGCATCAAAGGATCAAGCCGATAAAGAATTGTCCTGTCTGTGCCCTGAAGACTAGATTATGAGAATGGGTGTTTAAATAGAACATTACTAATGCCTTGTTGTAATAGTTATTGATTATCCATACCATGTTACACCAGCAGCCTTTGAGTATTTATTAAGGCAAATGGTACACTTGTGTCTATCAAGGTTTTCAGCTTTAAGGAATTGTGTGATAGTTTGTTTTAAAGCCAGTAGAGGTCACACTTACACAACAAAACACAACGTTAGACATGTTCAAATGTTTGTGTTACAGTGCAGTAGACAAGCGGCTCACCCGTGGTCATTCTGTGAAATAAATATCTTTAATACAGATTACAACACGCTGGCATCAGATCTGTTGGTGGCATTAAAAGGAGACAAGTACAGCTCACATTGGGCAGTCTGAACCACGATGTGACTTAAGATCAGAAATACTGCCCATAGTAATGTTAGTGTGGACTCAGATTTGCTGTACTCATTTCTAACACGGTCTTATTCTGCTATCTTGTTGTGTTTGAAAAAGCGCAGAGGCCAAAAGAAAAGTTTTCCATGTGTGAATCTAAGATCCACTGGGTCCTGGGCACTAATACACCTTGTACTTACAGAAATATAGAGAAGACTTCATCCTCTTTCTGTAGATATAAATAGTAACCAAAACATAGGCAAGTCTCAAAGTCCTGATATTCACCCAATGATCAACGATCTGTGCATTGTTCTGTGGTAATTCAACGCATGAAAGTGTATTTTCATATCGTTCTGCTCCATATCATGCTGAGTAGTGGCTGTGGGTTACTCTGTAATTTTGCATGTCCAAAAATCCAGCTTTTGTAACATGAATAAATTAAACCAACCTAGAATAACTAACAGTATTTTAAATAATCTTGTGATTCGATAGGTTCCTCCAATTTGTCAAAATCTATTGTACAAACTGTGTATAAAAATATAATTTATGGGCACAGACTATACTTGCTTATCAATAACATATACTTCAGCTTCACATTTATGAGCAACATTCTGCACCAGTCCCACCAATATATTTAGTTTCAATCTTGATATGACCAGGTGTGCTTGCATGCATTTGAATCAGTTTCAGTTCTTGAGGAGTTAAATCCCTCAAATACAAATTATTTATTAAGGAAACTACACACTGGGTCTAATTGGGCTTCAGTTTTGAAATTGATACCATTCATCAATATCCATATTTGGTGTTTCAGATCCAGTTCAGAATCCCCAGTGGGTGGAAGGAATCACTGTCCAGCAGCCAAGTGCCCACATGAAACAGCATCTTTGAGTACCAGTGGACTCCATCCACTTGACAGGTAATGTTCGATCCTCCGCCTGGGAGAAATAAAGACATGAATCTGTAGCTCAGTTGCAGAGGTACAAAAGCCCAGTGCGCCCATTTGTGAGAGGCTATCACAGCGTAACAAGATGTCAGCACTTGATCAACCAATATGGTCCCATGTGTAGTCAGTGGGGCGAACGAGCTGTGGAACTCCTCAGTATAAATCCTTTCCACTGTAACTGCCTTCAGTTTACCCACAGTGCCATCGATAACAAACACTTTGTGTCCAGGCTTTACTTTACTGGCATATGTTGTAGACATTTCTGCATTTTCTGTTGAATTAATAATGAAAATCAGATGCGCAGCTGTGACTCTGAGTTTCCTTTTCGGTTCCGTGGTTTCGATAACATAAAACAGTCTCCGTGTTTGTATATCTTGATCCATAAACAAGAGGAAATCGCTGTAAACGACATTCCCCTCTTCGTCGGCAGCCTGGACCTTGTCGCCCAACTTAAGGTCTTTGATGTACTTAGTCATGCCATCCTTGAGCGTGACCAAGGATGATCCAGGGAAGCATCCTCCGGATTTAGCAGCCACTGAGTTTTCTGTTGAAAAAGACAGAACGTCAGCGTTGTGTACACATTGAGGTATTGGCCTATGTTTGTAAAATAAAATGAATTTGAGATGTGTTATCAGTGGATCAAATAAAAGACATGGCTTAATTCATTACTAGTCAAGTGTCATGGACCCACCTGTAGCTGTAGGACAGAATTGAATATAGGTTTCAATACAATTCAACTGATGGAGAGAGTGCTCCTCGGAGTGTGACACTTCATAACCATTACACAGCTGCTCTTCTAGAATGTACCCACTCACACATTTTTTGAAAACTAAAGGGAAAAAAGACCCACTACAATTCAAGATCGATGCCCAGAAGATCGATTCTGGGCATTCTCTTTTCAGACTATTCTGGTAGTATTTCCAGTGGATATAGCCCTACGGAATGGATGAGAAGATAATTTGTGACTTCAGTTGATTTATTGTGTCGGTTGGAAGGTAAAAGCCCCTAAATTAAATCTGAAAGACTGACATCGCGACGCGATGACTTACCGGCTTTGACTGAGCAGTGCACGTGGGCTTTAGATTCGTAGTGGACCCAGTCGAATCCTGCCTCCACGGCGAGCCTCGACAGCATCCCATATTTGCCTTTATCCCTGTCTGATGTGGTAATGTCTACGGCCCGTCCCTCGTAGTGTAATGACTCCTCGAAATGATGCCCATCTTCATCCCAGCCCTCGGTGACACGCAGTAGAACTCCTGGCCACTGGTTCATGACTGAAATGGCCAACGAATTGAGTTTTTCTTTACATCGCTAAATGAAGGGAAAAAGGTTTAATGTTAGTAGGCTACTGAAATTAAGGATAACATCTGTCCACACTAGACGACTGCGTAATGTAGCCTATGTAAAGTGGCGCTACGAAATACAGACTAACTAAAAAATAAATCAAATTATTTGGGTTTAATGTCAGAAATCATTTAGCCTCATAAGAGTCTGTCATTAGAATATTCAATTTGGGCGATTGCTATCTGATGAACTGATGCCCCTATCTTGATGTTTTTTTCCGATCAACTGCTTTGCTTTTTTTAATGGCGAAAACAGGAGTTTATTGATCACTGCGCTAGGGTGTAGGCTACTATAAGGGACAAAAACTCATGGCCGTTTATCTAGGTCCTTGTTCAGAAATCCATGGTAAAACATGTAATTAGGAAAGAATAGCCTACTGATCATCACTGAGAAGATGCCTCTGAACTAACTTAAACTGTCATTTCAAAGTTAACTGCACGTCACAGTTTATTTGTTACAGTTCAGTGCCTTGGGGTCATATGTAAATGTCTAAAGCCTTACAGATCGATAACAGGGCAAGTGGAGCTTAAAATTGAAGCAAGTTGGTGTGCATAACAAGGAGCCAGAGCAGCCGTTTCGGAAGAGGTCAACAAGTAAGGCAAACATGAGTGTCCTCTTGAGAGAGAACAATAAAAAGGTTTACGTGGCTGATGTGATTCCGATATTTTCCCATTATGGCAGCGCGTGAAAAGACTGTCATCTTGTCTTACTTGGACAGCTTTACTCGATTGGCCATGAATCTTCGTTAATATCTAGGAAACCAGTCAACCATCAGTCAAAATCTGTTTGCAATTTGTTTGGGTCTTTACATATAGCCTACACTGATTTAACATTATCAATTCTGACTTGAACTCCTGTGAGAGTGTCTTATAATTACAACTTTAAGAGTTTAGATGTTAATGCTGAACGAAGTAAGATGCCTTGAATAGGAGACATGGGATGGGGACAGCTTAACACTTGTTCCAAGTCTTGTAACTACGTCTGTGATTACAACCTTTCATTGTTAGTCGACATGTATAAAGTAGCCTACAAATATTTCTGACACGCACTGAACAACCTACAATCTACTCTATGAAAGTTGGACGATCAATAACTGAGATGTTTAGTTTGATCATATGGGAGTTGCCGAATATGAATTCGGTCACGGCTTGGCTGCGCACAGTAAATGATTTCGTTACTCAAAGACTATAATACCAAACATCACATTTAATTGATAATTAATGTTAAAGTTTCATGGTTGCTCAGATTCATCCTATATAACATTTAAGAAGTTGAAAATTATTTGAATAGAGATGACATCACCGCATCTCGAAATCGTCGTCCTCATAACTTATCTCTCCACCTGTGTCATGAGTCGATCTGCATCGGTATTTTCCTCATCCTTAAAGATAATGTCAGGGTTGTAATTTGGAGTCAGTTCCTTAAATCTCTCTGAATTTCTGGTAATCCTGCCCTCGAATTTTCCACTAGCCCCAAGGGTTTTCTCCGCGACGTTTGGAATGAATTGCTTGTACGCTAACGGCGTCAGTTTTCCCGGGTGTCGCCGTTTGCCATAACCTCTGCCAGGACCACAAGCCAGTCCACAGGAAACAGAAAACAGGTAGATGAATCCGCACAGCACAATTTTCCTTATAAACGGCATTACTTTCGGTCGCATTACTTGGGTTTCCCTGGATCACGTTAGGTATCTACTCCCAGAGCTTTGGCGCCCCCCGCCCCCCCTATCCAAGTTGGGTCGATGTAGTCCAGTGAATGCTACTGAAGCAGGTGCATCAGCGACCTTTTCGGGGTGCGTCCGATAGAGCGCACTGGAGCTGTAGCTAACAAGACATTTGACTCAAAGTTGATGGATAGAAGGGCGACCTAACGCTCTTATGAGATTGCCATCACCCATGTATTGCAGTACGAGGAGGAGGGAACTAATTGGCTGGACCAGATAAGCTAATTTGTTTCAATGCAAAAGTGCCTCCAACACTTGGCAAGGTTAACTACCGATCATCTCGTTTGTTCAACACATTTTTGCATGGTAATACATTTTTTTGTGAGCAGTTACTATAACCTGTGCAGTATATCTACAAAGTATTTTTCAGGATCCATGAACATGGCCAGATACAAAGCCAAGATAAGTGTTGGTGCTGTACCTGCTTCCACAGATTTGTTTTATTTAATTTCTTGTTGAGCTTCAATTATCAAAGATGAGTGATCACAAACTGAAGGGCATGGCCCACGTTATTCATCCTGTAAGCCTGAATGGTTATGCTTTGATGTCATATAGTGAGTACAAAATGATCTGTATGTCAGCGAAGCGGAGAGATACAATTTGGCAGGGTCCATGGTACATCTAGCTCCTTCCTCACATCAGTGGGCTCTAGTTGCCCATTGCGACTTCCATGTTTAAGCAGACAGAGGCACCACAGGATTCGGTGCGTAGGTCCCAAAAGTACGATAAGTAACATGTTTGAAAAGAGAACTGTGGCTCTCCCTCCTAGTCAGCTTTTTATCCCCACTCTATACCTGCATCCCCCCCACCCCCCATCCCCCATCACCTCTTCTGATATGTTCTATCTAGATTTTTGACATGTAAGAGTTACACCAAAGAAAATGACAAACCCCTTTTCCTCTCTCTTACAAAAACCTATATATAGAAAAAAAACTGGGCTATGTTTAAGCACCGAGATCTCTGTCCCAGACTCATAGAGGAAGTAAAAGGCACTCCCCAGGCACTCTGCTTCTACAAATAAGCAAACATAGTTTTTTTTTTAACACTGTTTAAAACACTTGTGTGATTTGGAGGTACTGGTTCCTGAGTGTCTGTGCCTCATGGAACACCGAACTCTGTTACTCTGTCACTCTAATTTTAGTCAGCAGTTGCCAAATGGTCAAGATCTTATTAAAACTTGAGGTTGAATCCTTATTTTAAAATAAAGAGGCTGCTAGGCACCATGGAAAGGCTTTAGTGTAACTTTTTCAATTAAACAAAAGCAAAAGAATGCAGTTGACATCAGCACCGCTTTAGAATATGAGAAAATGATGGTAGGACATTGTTCTTCATTAAACATAAAAGTAACCTCAACAAATTCTTTATTAATGTAAAGTAGGTTATTAACATGGCTCAACTTTCCCAGCCTGAATCCCCAGGTAGACGAAGAGAAATGTCTGTGTTCATGGTGCAGTTCTGGTCTCCCTGTTACAATACTAGTGACCACATGTTTGCTTTCTATTTTAGAACTTCACATTTCAAGCATTTTCATAAATGTTTCACACCCATGAAGCATTTTACTTGACTTGAACTCAGTCACAAAAGCCACTAAGTCACTAAAGATGGCCACTATTAACATCACCCCTGTCCGTCTGTCAGGCAGTCTCTGGTATCTGTGCAACAGTTAACATGGATCTTGTTCATATTATGTACTTGGCCTCAGTTGGAGTGAAATGTTGTCAGAATAAATATCTTGACCAACACATACTCTATAGGGTATTGATCTCACAGAGCAGTTGCTTGTTTGACTTTACCTATACGATTAAAGCAGCCGTACTGAGTTCTGTTCCAAAACTAGTAAGCTACTTACCTAAAAGGTATGCAAAAACCTTGCAAACACCACCAACAGCCCAGCTGACACTGATTTAAGCTTGCCAACACACTAATTGGTGTCTTTTGGCAGTATAGCTGGCAATATCATGCTGTGAAAGCTTTTCTTCCATTTTTGGAGGGTGTGCCAGCCTGGAACACAGAACTACACAGGGCATATCCTGGATGGCTAGTGGGGGAGACACAGGTGTTCATGTGTCCTTAACAAGACCACATGCTATCAAAATGAATTTTAGGATGGTACCTAAACTAGTTGCCTATAAAACCATATCTCAAAAAGTGTCAAATTGTTGCATAGTGTTACTTAAAGGCAATCTCAAACACAGAAGTTGTATGTTTTGTTGATTACATGCTCAAAGGCTAAGAAGAAGCAGCGTGTGATTTTGTGGTTGCCCACCTCCCCCTGGTGGTGGCTTACCTTGCGTAACAGTCATGGATATCGTCTGTTTTGTCATTAGTTGTTTACTGCGTGATGGTGTATTTCTTTAGTATCAGGCATTTTAATACCAGACAGTTGTGACCTCCTAAGGGCGATTTGAAGAGTTGTAATGTAGAACAAAAAGGAGGGACAGAAATGGTACCTCTTGTAAAGTTTGCAGTATGCCTGAATATTCAAAATGTTCCCAATCTCATGAGTAATTTATTTTTAAATAGCGATTGCATTTGAATTTGTCAAAACCTCCAAGTCGTCTATAGACAGCAAAACTTCCAGATCTTGAGTATACACAGGAAATTGTCCATATTGTGACCATATTGATCTAGTCACAGCATGATTACACATGGCCTGTAATGCATGTCTTTGTCACATCATGCTATAATACGACCACGCAGAAGACAGAACTCTAATCACAAAGCTAACCTTAACCTTCAGCTTATGCCTTGTCAGACTCAACTGTTTGGGAGAAAAGGTAGGTTTTAATGAAAGATTAAAGATATGAATGGTACAAGATGACCTCATGTAGTTTACTAGTTAGGCTAAACCCTAACCCGGAAGCAGCAGCAGCAAACACACCGCCACTTCCATTAACACACACCGCCACTGCTGCTACCACCACTGCTGCTCACTCTGGAGCCCTGGCTGCAGATGAAATAGTATTAAATGTAAAGAGAGTTCTTCCTATTGCCTATCTGGATTTGTTTGGCGCTCTTAAAAATGCAATTGTGGGTTCTAAACTAAGCTGATCAAGTTCAGTTAAAGATTAAAATCCACTCAGCCTGAGACCCTCATAAAGCATGCAGTTACCCTCCAAATATTCAACCAGCAATCTGTGTTTAAGCCTGGTATGAATAAATAACCCAATTCAGCATTATGCATCTCCTGTTTTACTTGGACTATGGTAACATTGAAGTGTGAGGACACAAGGTTTCTATATTTCTTTCCTTTGGAGCACAAAAGCAGATTGTAAAGCTAGTACTTGCACTCCAATCTTTAAATCCTTCCCTCTCCGCAACATCACAAAATTATTTTACTCAAAATTTGAGTTGGCCTTAACCTTTTTAAACCTTCTACACAGAATATTATTCCCCGTACTGTATTTCCCCCACAATGTTTTTAAAGGAACATGCCTTCATTGTGAATTATATGATTTGATCCCTGTTTGAGTAAGTTCTTTACTCTAGCATCCCATAATAAAACCTATTCATATCATGAGCTATTGTGCTGAAAAGGCAGCTGCCAGTGTCCTTGCACCCTGTGCGCGAGTACTTGGCCAAAGTTTAGGTTTTCATATGAAACTGATGACTCCATGCACATACTTCAGTAATTTCAAACTCTGCTTGGCAGAAGGCTAATTATTTGAATGAACTGAACAGAGGTCCTGTGCTTCCTAATGGGTCAGTGTGACAGAGAATCCAGTTTATGCTTAGAGGCTTGAGAGGGAAAACCTCAAGAGCCTCAAAATGTAAGAATATCAACAGTTTTGACTGAGTAAAGAATAAAGATCATGCGTCATTAGAATGTGGCCATTTTTTGGTCAGTGCCAGAATACCTAAGAATGGCTGAAACCTTTAAACATGCACTTAAGACATACCTCTTTAATCTCGCCCATCACTCGCTGTAATACTTGTCTGATTATTTATCTTTGGAAAATCTGTGTGTCTTTTTTTCCTTCTGTGAGGCGCATTGTGTAACCTCCTGGTATGAAATGCGCAGTACAAATAAAGTTTGATTCGATTTGCATGTAGTGTCTACGTAAGAAACGTGAAGGAGCACATGGTCTATGTGTATGCCTAAGCCTATACAAAATTCTTCTTAGCTTCCCTCGCAGCTTTGTGTCGTTCCCTCTCCTCTCTTTGTTTTTCTGGGAGAATGTGCCACGGAACGCCTGACCTCTCCAGATTAATACATTGTTTGCTCTCTAATTACATGAAACATGGAAAGGAGATTACAAATGTGTGAGGAATTCAAGCAATTCTCTGCTGGACGGATAAAGCAATGTACAAAGCTGTACTAGTGCAAAAGAATGCATGGGAAATGGTACTTTCCTTGCTTAGAGAGGCGTAAAGTCATAGTCAATCATAAGATGGTCTCTTTGTGACTGTCTGTAAGGCTAAGGAATGCACTGGAGCAGGTATCCAAAACATTTGCCATCGAACCTTATGGCAACATTCCGACTGACATATTGACACATTGGCCTGTGATCAGTTTAAAACCCGTATTTCAGCCTTCTGTTACATAGTAGTGTTTTGGTGAGTAGTCAGTCAATGTGAATTGTAGTATTTGTGGATGCTGCTTGGATGGTTTCCCCTATGATAACTATGAAAAATTGGTAGCCCTTCATTGTAACAGTCCATTATAGACAATCAACAATCTGTCACTAGACAATTAACAAATATACCATAACTTTTCAGTTTATTTGTCAACCATGACAGTTATGTATAAACTGTAGTTAAACCTTAACCCCTAATCTTGGTATCTTTCTATTCCTCACTGGCAATCAAGTAAACAAAAGGTTTGTGACTCTTTATTGTGGGCCGTCCAAGAAAATGTGACTAAAAATTATCTGTAATGAATGTCTCTTCATTATGTATCAGGAATAAAAGATAATAACCTGATGCATGCACATTTGTCCTAAATGCATATATTTTTTTACAATCTCTACCATCAGAAACATATGATTGGCATGGTTGTGCTACAGACTATGAGAACCACAGCCCCTGCCTTGAAAATTAGCCAGTACTTATGCTCTGATTGTAGCGTTTCCACCCCTCTAGCCCGCTCACCCTTCTTAGATTTGATTTAATTTTTCATGGTTTGTATTAGCTTGCTTTCCCTTTTTCCTCGTCCAAATATCAAGTGACACGTCGACTGTTACAATAGAGGATTGTTGCCGTGGAATGCTTACCTGACATCACAGTTTGCTGCGCAAAGCTACTTAAAAAGTGATTAGACAGAAAGGCTTTTTCATAGGCAAAACTATAATTGCACCATGGTCACCATGACTAGGCCAAAATAATAGCCAGCCTAAAAAAAGCCTGTCTCACAATACCCATTGACAAATCTGTTGACGTCATAATCGTGTATGTATTACTCCTCTATAGGCTTTGATGACTTTTTTTCTAAATAGTTGTCCTGGGTTCTGCATGCTACTTGCATGCTGGTTTGTTGGTAGCTCTGTTACGTATTGAATGGCATAAGTGCATTCAGGGCCGTACACGCAGGTACCAAGCGTACCAAGGGGGGGGGCACCAAAACACGAATACATAAAAATTAGGGTTGTGGTGCCGCTCCTCTCTCCCTGTGATTTGTTTTGATTGCGGTGGGAGGGACTAGCCCTCGTGGTGGTGATATGATGGCCTGCCTACAGGCTGTTTTACAAATTATATTGTGAAGCTGTGGCGGCTTGGGATTGAAACAGAGTATGACGCTTACAAAGGTGAACCCACGAAAGCTAGGGGGTCTGGGGGCATGCTCCCTCCAAAAGGAAAACATTCAAGATAATAAGCCCTTTAATAGTGACTCTGGTGAATTTTGGGGGGGGGGGAAACTGACACAGTGAGACTTACCTTCAGCAGATTTAAGGTATCACTGCATTCAGGCATTACATGATTATGCTCCTACTGGTAATTGTTGTGAATTTTCCTGAATGTCCTGAATTTTCATTTGTCATTTGGTTTTTAATTGTCAGCAATAAGACGACGTGGGAGCGTTCTTCTGCCCACTTGGTCACACTGTTGCGGCGGTCTCTACTTTATTTAATAGCGCTACGTCAAAAGCAGCAACCTGGCTCTTCCTTTGCTCCATCGGTCGTTTGAAGTAGCCTATGTCATAACCTCTCACATGCCTGTGTCCAAGAGGAGCCGTGAAAGCATTTGAGAACAGTGGGTCACCTTGTTGGATGGCTCGCATTATGGATTCACCAACATTATTTTAAGCATTACTACACAGTGAAAGTATAGACTTGTTCTTTTCCATTATGTAGATACATAAGAAAGTTACACATTGGCATATCCACATAAAAGTGTTAGAGAGCTGTATTGCAACCACAGCTAAAGACAGATGTTAAATATTTTAAGATGTTCAATGTTTTATCTGTTTTATCTGAGTGATTCATCTTCAGATAGTAAGGGTTGGAGGATAAGAGATTGATGTTTTGTGAATAGAGCGTAATGGATTACAGATTGTTTCATAACATGATATAATATCACACGCCCACTCCATATCACAGGAGATGGCATTTTCACACAGGCTTTGGGAAACAATAGCAAGTGTCGTGTCTGATTAGGTTTGTGATAGAGTAGACTCTCTTCTTTGCTGATCTGAATATTACTCTTTGTTATTGGTTGTTCAGGTTGTTGAAAATGCGCCCCTTCAGGACAAGACAGAGGAGCCTTAAACAAGCTTAGATAAGAGTGAGTGTGCAGGAGGACAGGGAGGGTCTCCTTGGAATGAAACTGCTGCTCAGCTGCGGTCCCCACTTTGAAGTCAAGGTGAGCAAGATTTTGCGTATTAGCTGGCGGTTTCGCCAGTCCAGCTCTGTGTTGGGGAGGACAGCTGCCTAACAGAAGTCCTTCAAATTAAGAACCATTAGAACATGATAATAGGGGAGACTGATGTGTTGATCTGACAAACTTGAGAGTTGTTTTGACTCTAACCTTGAAAAGGCCTTATTGTGCGTTGTGGGTGTTGCAATTTCTGACACCTCGTGTGAGTAAGCTCCAGGGACTTGAGGTGTGTGCGCATTAAAGAGAAGAAGGGTGAGAAGAGAAATCTGTGTGTGTGCAAGTGGGTGTGAAAAAGTGTGTGCATTTCACTGATAACAAGACCCTCAAGTCTAGGACACAGTGGTATTGTACACACGTTTGGCTCAAGGCCTGGTTGGGGTAAGACAGAGGGTTACGGTTTGGACAGTTAAGAAAATATTTCGGGGTAAGCCACTGCAGTCTGTGCGGTGGCTCTGTCAAAAACAGAAAAAAACGCCATTGGAGGCAGTTGTTGGACAGTATCTATTGAGAGCAGTGATAGAAAAAAAACAGTGTTAAAAAATGAAAGAACATTCAAGACATGAGACATGACTCCATGGCCTCAGGAGGGGACATATGACCCTAGGTTATTGACTTAGATGGAAGCAAAAGTTCAAGATCATAAAATAAGGGACAGCAGTGGAAAAAGGCAAAGAAAAAAGACAAGTAGAGTTAGAGACATTAAACTGAGACTTGACTGGGAAATAAATGAACTGTGTTTTGAACGCAGATAAGCATCCTGTATTCAACATGCTCTCTTCAAACAGACAAGGAGCTTCATCTTCGTCGCAGGAAGGGAGGACCTGGTTCGGCCAGACCTCCTGTCAATCAACTCCTCTGGAGCAGGAACTGGCCAAACAGAAGCACTCCACTGAACATTTGAAGAAGCCATGCAAGTAAAGAGGTGCCGTTATTTCCTGCAGAATAAAAGAGATATCCAGCCTCGTGGAGAAGCAGCATGACCTCCTGAAGCTGATCGTGCAAAAGATGGAGATCGTCTCGGAGTCAGAGTACACGGACGGGCCCAAGGGCTTCCATTCCCACATACACAGCCTCTGCTCGAGGTCACATAAGTGGGCCTCTGTCATCAGATCAGCGATGGCCAAGAGGGTATAGGGGTGCCAGAACAGTGTAAATTAAATGGTGGAGGTATTGTAGGATCTATTTTATGTATTAGATGAACATGGATTAACTCATCTGTATGAAAGTCTCACTTAGGAAAGACAGACTAGGGGGAAATAGTAACTTAGCCTTAGAAAGGATTCACTGATGTTAGAGGGAGCAATACAGTTACTACACAGGCACATTCCAAGAAAGGAGGGGGTCCCTGTCACGACACACACACACACACCTAGGAGGTTTCAGAGGAGTTAGAGAAGAGGGAATAGTTATTTCTGATTGGTTTTGGCAAACAACCAGATAAAACACACCCCACAATTGACAGGTCTTAAAATGGCCTGCAGACCATTCATACAATGAGATCGAGCTAATCCATGGACCATCTCCTTATTGTAGCTTATTGATTACAATAATAAACCTCCAGATTTCTACATCCTGCCTCTGGTCTTCTGATTGAAAGAAAATGTGTAGTGAGATCCTATTCTCGCCACATCCGTATCAAAAGGGGTATGGGAGAAATATTGATGTGAAGTACTGCGCATAATCTCTCATTTGTTCTCTCCAATGTTTTCAATTACTGTGTGTGACAATAGGCAACTACTACAAAACTAAGGAGTTGCATTCTGTCAAAGGTGAAAATATTTATTAATAACTCTTTAAATAGAACATAAGACAGTGTAAAACTTGACTTCTGTAATAAAGGTTATACAACATAAGATAAAGAAAAAAATAGTCATACCACCAGTTTTATTTGTGCAACACACCACGGGACCTAAGTGAAGTAACACCTATTTAACTATGTGAAGTGCCATTTTTGTACTTCCAATGGTTTTTGTTTGAGTACCTCCAATCAAACTACAGTAAATCGAAGGGAAATGTGAAAGGAGTCTTTCCAAGACCATGATGAAGAATATAGCAAGCTAGTCACAGGAGGTTTATATCCTTCCCCCTCTGAAAACTGAAAATCTAAAGCGATCAATTACAATAGTCAATCTGTACTGCAAGTCAGTAGGAGCAATGATCTTCATACATAGTCATATTTAAGACATATTTCCTGCATCTAAAACCCCTTAGTGTTACGTAGGCCACAGGTTGAGATCTTGCAGTTACCTGACTGAAGAAAGTGCACATAAGAAACGGGTTAAACATCAGGTGGTGTGCATCGCGAGGAGCTGCACCAGAGTTCACCTGCTTTCTGCCATTGCTTCTACCACCACACGCATCAGTGACTGTGACAGGTCATACTGCCTTGTGCTTCTTTCCTCCCTCCTGCTCTGCTTGCTTCTTCCTTTTCATATCCACTCGTCCTGCTGGCAAAGAATACACCCGGTTAACCCACGGGTACTGAAACCAAGGTCCTGAGTGGGTACGCTGTATAAAATGGCACTCACCCCGAGCTGGACCGTGCTGGTGTTGGTGCTGGTGCTGGTGCTGGTGCTGGTGCTGGTGCTCAGTCCTGGGAGTGGGCCGCTCGGCTGAGGAACTCTTGGAGCTGTGCGAGGATGAGGAGGAGCCAGGATGTGCTTCCTCCCTGGGCCTATGTCCCTCCGCCAGGGCCAACCCCGGAGCTTTATCTACGGGAGAAGGTGTGGCACGTCAGGGACAGGGCAGGGGTCAAGACTGAGAGGTTTATACCCATACACTGTACAATAAGGTGCTACTTGTATTGTAATCGGTCACAGGCAACATTAACTATGTATATAATATCTATTATATACATCAGTTTATTCGACATCAATACTGTAGGATTGTCCACAAACCATGCAGGATGGATCCTTTCATCAATAAAACTAAGTCACGAGCAAAATTGAAAATTTAGTAAAAATATTATACTGTACCTTGAAAGATCCAGACATTTGCACTTTCAAAGCACAATAAAAAAACACACATCGCTTGTTAGTAAAAGGCCATGCATGTGCTAATCTTCACTTTTTGACGTCTTTTGACATAAAAACAAAAAAGCCAAAAAACCAGTCTTAACAAATACTATTACTGGGGAATGTGTCTTGGTAAAAAAAAAAAAATGAACAGCAGAAACTCTGGGTAAGGGCTTTGCCCACAAGATACGCTCAAGAGCCACAATTTAAAGTACAAATTTTATGTGGAACTTTCTTTCCACTATTTTCTCGATTAAATAAAAGAAAAACTTTTTGTCTTTTTCCTGTACGAACAGATTATGTACTACAAGTGTTCACATTATTGAACAGCACGTCCACCATACTCTCCTATCAACTACATGAACTAGTTGAAACACAACATTGACACAAACCGTAACCAGTAAAAGGTCCTTCAAAGGACTGGTTGAAGCATGCACACACGAAAGCAGTTGTGGGTGTCAGTGGATTAGGTTCAAACTCGACATGGACATCACACAGTAGCCAAAGCTCCCACATCCCCATAAAAGGATGAAACTCATTTATTGATCCCAAATTGTCTTACAAAGTACACAAAAGTCCCTATATTCATATATCACGAATATCATCACTTTTGATTTCAGAATGGTTACGTCATAATAACATTAAGACTATTAACATTTGTTGGCATACATGCGTACATGAAAAAGAAAAAGAAAAAAACATTTGACTAAAAATTGCATATTGTTACATTTTAATGACTGCCAGCATTTACATAAAATAAGTTTAAATAAAAGGGTAAGACAAGTTTCAAAGACTAACATAGAGTTACGTTCATCCAATTCAGCACGGTTTTCAACACTCGATGTAGTCATGCTTTTCTAGTTAAATGCATGATGTAACCCTTGCCATAAAGCACTACCCACACTACCCCAGGATTCTTGGACCCATGAAAAAAAAACTGGTACAGCCAAGTGCAAACAGACAATAGGGAAATCCAAACAGACAACTCAAGTCATACAATATCATGGTCCCCAAATTAAGGTAAATGCACTGACTACACCCTGTGCTAAACCACTGACAGCGGTCCAAATAAATACATTAAACAGAAACGATAAGAAAAAATGAGGTCTTTCATCTAAAGAGACTAACATGGAATTAGAAATCAGATGTACACATATCAGTACAATGCTTCTATGGACACAGAGTTCAAGTCTACGCAGAAGACCTCCCGTGGTCTTACTTATTATCCAATCGCAGGAGCTGTTCCTTACCATTGATGGTTAAAGATTTTAAGTGTCCGTCCTCTTCCACTTCCACTCGCTCCTCTCCATTCTCTATAATTCTGGGCAGGAGATAGGGGGAGGGCAGGAGATGGAGAGAGAGAATGAGTGAGAGAGAGATATAGAGAGAATGAGAGCGAAAGAGAGAGAGAAAAACACTGAGTAATGCTAGTCATTACGAGCCATACACATCACCTCCTAGCTAAACACATGTTAGGTGGCAGGGTGTGAGTACACAAAAATGCAGCCTTCAAGAGGGCCAAGACTCCACAGTGCCTTGGGTATGCCTGAGGCCTGCATTCTGCTCAAAGCAATGCCATTCAGCATGCAGCAACTGGAAAGAGGGCGCCAGAGAGGCAGCAATGGAGGGTTACCTTTTTGTTGTGATTTTCCTGCCGTTGATGAATTTGGTGGAGCTGGACACAGAGCGGAAGCTCCCCATCCCTCCTCCGCCGCCGCCTCCACCCCCTCCTCCCCCAAAAGAGGAAGAGGAGAAGGAGGTGAAGCCTCCACCCATGTGCCCCATGTGTCCCATTTGTCCCATTTGTCCCATATGCCCCATGTGTCCCATATGTCCCATGTGTCCCATGTGTCCAATGGCCCCGAAGGGAGAAAAGCCTACACCTACAGACAAGGAGGGGGAAACATATCAGCACAATGCCAGGCAACCAGACATGTCACAGGTTTATGGTACAAACAAAACGCATCACTGGGTCACTGCCGAAAAGATTCAGTCAGCACACCAGTTTCAAAAGCAATCCTGTGATTGTCCTGTCCTGACTACCTGTCGGAAACATATTTGTAAAACAACTCTAATGTGACCAGTGAAGACGGCGTCTCACGTGGAGCAAGGATGTGCTTAAAAATACAGTAGATAGATGGCCTCATTTTACTGAAATACATGCCGATTACAGACATTTTCGGCAAACACAGGCAACACCACAGACCTGACCGACTGCACAATCTTACACCAGAAAGCTGCAGTCTGCTTAGATTACTGTAGACAGCGCTGAAATCATTAGGCATTTATCTAACTTTAAGCAAATCTGCTATGCTAACTCTATTATCATACATCAGCTACCTTGTTGCCCTGCATAGCCATACTCGCATTGATAAACCTAGAGACTTCAATATTATTTATGAATTAAAATTCCTTCAAATGATTAAAAGGGAATTGCTTAGAAATGAGTGAAAACATCTTCAATTGAGTTGTATTTACAATTGTGTATTTACAATTACTTCTTTGATACTCTAATGTCATAATACTAATAGTAACTGTTCAGGAAGGTAGCATAACATAGCGGAGAGTACGTGTACATGTTCCCAATAGCCTGGTAAAACTGGATTCCTGGGGATATATACTTCTGTTTGCAGGATAATTATGTTAAATCACAATATGTCCAGAGCTACCTCAAACAGCCATCATTATCTATGGATGGGTAATTCCATGACTGAAATCCCCCAATCCACAACTACAAAAACAGCCAAGTCATGCATCCTCACTTGGTTCAAATGCTGAAAACCCTGCGCCAAATGGTGGGAACCCCCCAAATCCCCCGAAGAAGGGTCCTGCCGTTCGGCTCCGGCTCACGCCCCGATGATGGTGCCGTCGGCCACCGCCGAAGAAGTCGTCGGCAAAGAATTCTTCGCCAAAGGGGTCTCCACCTACCACAGCACAGAAAGAAATCAGACGCCATTCTCACCCTCTCACCCTCTCACGTGGGAGACATGGGTACAGTCTCACTTCATGTAACACTCACCGAAGAAATCAGCAAATGGATCACGTCCCCCAAAGAATTCTCTGAAGACATCTTCTGGATTGCGGAATGTAAAGCCCCCACTAAAGTGGTCGCCATTGGAGTAATGCCCACCTGCTCACAATGAACAAAGAAAGTCGGCCAATGTAAACCACACAGATACTGTTTATTTTGAAAGACACAATCAAACTGAAAAGAAGCAAAGGTTATGTTATAACATATGAGTTGTTAAAAATACTAATGAATGCGATAATTACCTCCACCACCACCGCCACCGACTGTTAAGCCCTCTTTTCCATAACGGTCATACGTTTTTCGTTTGTTGGCTATAAAACGAAACAATGCTGTTAATCTAAGGTCACAGACGGTATAAATTACTACACAGGGTAAACATAAGAGGAACATTATGGGAAACACATTAAAAATAATTTCTGGAGCAAGACCTAATACAGCAACATCCCAGCCTATGACTATAAAGTTGTAACTGGCTTTGTAATCATGCTCCTCCCTCACACTAATCAAAAGAACTAAACCAGAATAAAATTAACATCCATTGGTAAGACACGTATTTACACATCTTTACGTTTACACGTATTACAGGTTCCACATGTATGGCTGTCAAACTAAATCTGAAACTTGAGGGGAGTTCCCATATATATGACTGAATAACTGCCAATCCACCTAGTCTGTCTCATCTGGGTTTACAGCGTATATTATTCTTAGAACAGGAAACGTTTTTTTTATTACCCTGACGAAACAATTAAGCCAGACTGCTTGTAAGGCATTGTCAAGTTAAGAGATAATTTTGTTTTTAGTTTCCCCTCTATTCTCTAACTCTTATTTGCAAACAGAGACCGCCAGGGCAATTCTAATAGGCTCCAGAGGTGTTCTGTGGATCTGAATGTACAAAGTGCGTGTAGTCAACAGCGCCGTAAGCAAGTTTAGAAAATTATAGGAAATTGACAGTCGCACTGTACTATTGAACGGCAGGGTCTGTCCCGAATGTTTCGACAATATACCATGTATCATTTTTTTCCCTAATGGCTTGATATGCAAAGCATTCCAAATGAACCAGGCCCCCAATAAATACATAAATAGCAGAAAAGTATTACTCAGAGGCAAACACACCCTTCAGCGCATATCTATATGTCCATACTCCGGAAACTTCTAGAACTTACTGTCTGAAAGGACTTCATAGGCCTCTGAAATCTCTTTGAACCTTCGGTCTGCCTCGTCTTTGTTGTCTGGGTTTTTATCAGGGTGCCATTTGAGAGCAAGTTTTCTGTATCTACACAGAATACAGAATGCAAACATTATGTACTACAGTTCAATACGGCCACGTATTAATAACTAAATATTCACAATGTACTTACGATTTTTTAATATCCTCTTGAGATGAATTCCTTGGCACACCTAAAATCTGGTAGTATTCCACCATGTTGCTTAGAAAATCTGAAATGTAAACTTCAGATAGCCTGCAAAATGTAAACGCCTTTTGATAAACAAGCCAAAGAAATGTGGAAAAACACAGCACTGTGCTATTTGTTCAAATATTGACAGGAAAAAAAGAACACACACGGTATTAACAGAGTGACACATAACTTTTGAATGATCAGACTTTGAGGTTAGGTATTTAGCAGCAAGAACATCAACCTGTGATTTCAAAACTGAGTCTCTTGCTCCATTCTAACAATGCCCATGGATCTAGATTACAGCCATGGCTTTGACCTGGATGAGAATCGGGCTACTTTTGATAATTTCTAGAATACGCTATGATGACAGTTCATATGGCAGACAAATTTGACAGCCCTTTGCATAGCTATTCTTATCTTTCTTTTGAGAAAAATACACAGCCATTTGGGAGATAAGTATCTAAGCTATGTATACCACAGCTAGCGAATACAGATAGCTACCCAAACTGAAGGAGCGTTAACGGTAACATTTGTAAGGAACAACAAAGCGAGTGTCTTGGCTGTATCTACGAACTATCCCTACATGTAAATAGCTCTGCCTGGTGCAACACAGAAGTGGAAGTAAACATTACGGTGGTTAAATGATTATACTAACCAGCTAGCTTCAAGCTAGCAGGACATCTGCATCCCTCGACCCACTTAACCTTAGCATTTTTGCTCGCGAAACGTAATCTGTAGTTAATGCATTTGAATGATACATTTGCGCTTTAATCAACACGAGAAATTCCAAGTAAGACGTTTAATCAATCATCACAGCTAGATCCACCGGCTGTCGAAAAAAGCCAAAAAACATTAACATCAGTTATCACATCCTAGCTTTTCTGTATCCAGCTAGCTGAGCTACCGCTAGTTAGCCAACTCGCAATCGGTAATGTGTTGACATAAGACGGCACACCAATATGCCGCCAAATGGACAAAGCAAAGCGGTAATAAACATGTAATGGTTTGAACAGCCTGTATATTTACCTGACTGTGCTGTCTGGGTCTTTCTTTGGTCAATTCAATTCTGTTCAATACGTTTTTGTAACTACAGTACCAGCTTAGTAGTGTAGATACCAACCCTCTGCTTGTAGCTGCCTATCTGCGATATTCCTGACGAATCAATGGGCGTCGCCATGACACTTCAGTATTTCCGTTTGTTGTTTTCCATTTCCGTCCGACGCTGCGTTGAAACATGAACAGCTAGGATCATAGACATATAGATGCGGTATAGATGTCTATGGCTAGGATGGCTTGTAGTTTTGCAAAATTCACAAAAAGAGTAGGCTATGAATGTGCCCGTTTTCATTCTGTGGACAAAAAAAAAAGTCCATTAAAAACACCATGATCCTGAGCTGCACCTGCATCAGAATAATTAGATAAGCATTAAGACCCTATGATTTATGGTATTGACATTAAACAGATAGTATGCGCATAAATGTTTTTTTTGAGCTTTACACTAAATTACACTCACCGGCCACTTCATTAAGTACACCTTGCTAGTACCAGGTTGGACATTCTTTTGCCTTCAGAAGTGTCTTAATTATTTGTGGCATAGATTCAACAAGGCGCTGGAAACATTCCTCAGAGATTTTCCACATTTTTCCATATCTACATGAGAGCATCACGCAGCTGCTGCAGATTTGTTGGCTGCACATCCATAATGCAAATCTCCCATTACACCACATCCCATAGGTGTTCTATTGGATTGAGATCTGGTGATTGTGGAGGGCACTGGAGTACTCTGAACTCATTGCCATGTTCAAGAAACCAGTTTGAGATGATTTGAGCTCTGTGCCATGGCACATTATCCTGCTGGAATTAGCCATCAGAAGATGGGTACAATGTGGTCATAAGGGGATGGATATGGTCAGCAACAATACTCAGATAGGCCTTGGCATTTAAACAATGCCCAATTGGTACTAAAGGGGCCCAAAGTGGGCCAAGAAAATATCCCCCACACCATTACACCAGCAGCAGGAGCCTGAACCGGTGATTGTTGATGTTTATGCCTAATTCTGACCCCTGCCATCTGAATGTCACAGCAGAAATGGAGACTCATCAGGCCAGGCAACATGTTTCCTATCTTCTATTGTCCAATTTTGGTGAGCCTGTTTGAATTGTAGCATCAGTTTCCTGTTTGTAGCTGACAGGAGGGCCACCGATGTCGTCTTCTGCTGCTGTAGCCCATCTGCTTCATGTTTATGTTTAATGTGCATTCACAGATGCTCTTCTGCATACCTTTGTTGTAACGAGTGGTTATTTCAGTTACTGCTGCCTTCATATCATCTTAGAAATGGAATGGAATGGAAATGGAAATGAGCCCTAGTGACTAGTGACTATGTTTATGGCAGAGATAGTGACACACACACACTCTGAATTCTATCTCTGCATTTTACCCATCCAGGGTAGTGATACACACAGTGAAGAACACAGTGAAGCACACTAACCCGGAGCAGTGAGTGCCGTCTTTGGCAGTGCCTGGGGAGCAGTGAATGGGGTTAGGTGCCTTGCTCAAGGGCACTTCAGCCGTGGATGTGTGCGTGGGAGAGCAGTGGTCTACCACTTCCCCCACCCACATTTTTCCTACTGGTCGGGGATGGAACCGGCCACCCTACGGTTTCCAGCCCAAAACCCTAACCAATAGGCCACGGCTGCCCCGTGTCTTGAACCATCTTGAACCAGTCTGGCCTTTCTTCTCTGACCTCTGGCATCAGCAAGGCATTTTCGCCATTCTAATGTTTGGTTTGAACTTAAGATCATCCATTTTTACATGCCTAAATGCATTAAGTTTCTGCCAAGTGATTGGCTGATTAGATATTTGCTTTAACAAGCAGTTGAACCGGTGTACCTTATGAAGTGGCTGGTGAGTGTATATGACTGTACTGTCATGGAACACATACATGCTGGTGTTAACAATGGCACAATTCCTTTTCAATTCATTTTTTATAAAAATCGGCATTTAAGTTTAAACTCCATAGGACTTACTGCCTTTACCAGGTCTATATTAAATATTTCCCTCCAAATCATAGTTTTCCACCTCCTCACTCTCACAACAGACTTCTCATCCACCCTGTCAAGTAGCTTCTCTTCGTCTGTTGGGGGCCTGTGAAATTAAACATCCCATCATCTGTACCCACTCCTCTGGGCCTACATCATCATTCACTTCCACTATCTGAGGTTCCCCAACCAAAATGGTCTAATGTAATCTGTGTGTTCTGAAATTAAGATTGGCATTTTAATTTGATCAATTTAATTGACACTGGAGCAGAAAATGGTGTTAAATGCACTTGACCTGGAAATCCGTCTGTCTTTGCTACTTTCCCTGTGCTAGACCGTGTTGGGCGTCTGTTAACCCTAGACAGGTGTAGGTTGTAGGTCCAGCGTCCACCATCAATGTTATTATTTCACCCTCTATTATGGGGCTGTGCTTGTATGCTCACTTCTGGTCTTAGCACTGTCCAGCTGTGTTTGGGTCAGTTTTCTCTGTCTCTCTGTGGCGTGCTTGCCCAAGCTGTCCTCTGCTTTTCTTTGCAGGGTAGCATGAGTCACTGCTTTAATGTCTCCTAGGGCCTGGTGTCTGTCCTCCATTTGACTTTCCAGAGTCGTTATCTATGCCCCCCCCTCTAAAATGGAGAGATGTGAGATGAACCCTGCCACACCTGAATGACCCCATGGTTGATAATGAGTATGCTGCTGTTTAGTGATTAATGGCATCATAATCCCTAATTCCTGGAATGGGGCCAGTATTCCTTTTCTCTCCTGCCTTTCTCTCTCGTTTTCCCCCCTATCTTTTTGCATCAAGAGGCTCTCTATCTTTTTCAGCCTGTCCTTTACCCTCCTAATTTCTTTTGTTCCCTTTTCTGTTTCTTCTCGGGCCCTCTTTTTAGTAAACACTATTACTGGGTACTGTCCTTCCACCTCTAATTCATCTCCATCATTACTATCTTCTTTGCCTCCACCCCAGTCTCTAACCTGCTTCACTTTGTTTAGTATGGCATTTCCCAGTGAGTGCCCCCATCTGCCAGTGCCAGTCACTCTTCAAGTCCAGCAGTAAAGCCTCCACTATTACCACAGCAGGCATGATGGCTGAGAGCCAGTTCATTATGTTACCTTGTTTCTTAGAGAGGTTCACGTGAACAATACATTTTCATTTTCACATTTCAAGATGGCATGTGTATGGGTTCCAATTAGTGCTGTCAGTTTAACGCGTTATTAAGGGCGTTAACGCAAGCCCATTTTAACGCTGTTAATTTTTTTATCGCGCGATTAACGCGTTGTAAATAAATATATATATGTTTTTATTATTTATTTTTAATTTTTTTTGCACTATAGGCTGAGTCCTTGTTTATCTGAAATGTGCATTTTATAATTTTATTTTGTACCGTCCTGTTTGGCAATGTTGTTTTTCAATAAAATAAAACATGCGATTAATACATTTACGATTAATCGCGATTAATTTTGAGTTAACTATGACAAAAATGCGATTAATCGCGATTAAATATTGTAATCGTTTGACAGCATTAGTTCCAATATTACGATTGCAGGGCTGTGTTCTGTGGCAGCAGATGGAAGAAGCTACAGTGGTTCATCATTTTTCAATGTTCAATGTCTTTTGAAATATGATCCTTCGGTTTTGATCTTCATTAAGTTCTCATTTAAAACATTTTCCATGCTTAATTTGAATAACTGTGTAGACGGATAAATATACAATGTCGTAAGTTGGTAATTAAACTTAGGGGGAAATATGCAAAAACCCATTACACCATCATCATCTGTTTTGTCCAGCAGTTTGATGTGTGATCCCAGGAGAGTGTCCATTGTCTGAGTGTAGCCTTCTGCGGCCGCATGGTGCAAGCACAACTACCGGTGCACAACCAAGCAGTACTGTTGTGGAATATCGCAGCATGCTGGTATTCCTAGGAGGGTCTGGAGCTTGTGTGTTGTGCTGAGGATAGTTTCAATGATGCTGTGTAGTTCTGCTCTGATGGCGGCCCCCGATGTTTAAGTGATACGCTGGGCTTTAATCTGAGGGTCATTCTGGGTTTGTTCCAAGGTATTTTTTGTGAGGTGGGGCTGTTGTTGCTGTGAGGTGGGATTCTATCCTCTGACACGGAGCTCCTCTACTGAGCTCTTCCACTCGGACATCGCCGTTCCTAGATGCCAGGTGGACCTCACCTCTCGTGACTAGCTTGCTATATACTTCATCAGGGTCTTGGAAAGACTCCTTTCACATATTCTTTTGATTTACTGTAGTTTAATTGGAGCTACTAAAACATAAACCACTGGAAGTACAGCAATGACACCACACATAGTTAAGGCAGTGTTACTTCACTTAAGTATGTTGCACACATTAAACTTTTGGCCTGACACATTTTCTTTATCTTATGTTGTATAACCTTTATTACAGTAGTCAAGTTTTACACAGTCTTATGTTATATTTAAAGAGTGACTAATACATATTTTCACCTTTGACAGAATGCATCTCCTTAGTTTTGTAGTAGTTGCCTATTGTCACACACAGTAATTTAAAACATTGGAGAGAACAAAAGCATATGAGAGATTAAGCGCAGTACTTCACATCAATATTCCTCCCATTCCCCTTTTGATACCTCCACCATTTAATTTACACTGTTCTGGCACCCCTATACCCTCTTGGCCATCGCTGATCTGATGACAGAGGCCCACTTATGTGACCTCGAGCAGAGGCTGTGTATGTGGGAATGGAAGCCCTTGGGCCCGTCCGTGTACTCTGACTCCGAGACGATCTCCATCTTTTGCACGATCAGCTTCAGGAGGTCATGCTGCTTCTCCACGAGGCTGGATATCTCTTTTATTCTGCAGGAAATAACGGCACCTCTTTACTTACATGGCTTCTTCAAATGTAGCCTACTGTGTAGTGAGTCAGTGCTGTGCTTAAACAGAAGGGTAAGGTATGAACTGGTACCTGTGCTTCTGTTTGGCCAGTTCCTGCTCCAGAGGGGTGGATTGACGGGAGGTCTGGCCGAGCCGGTTCCTCCCTTCCTGTTGTTCTTCCCCAAGGAGGGAGAAGATTAAGCTCCTTGTCTGTTTGAAGAGAGCATGTTGGATACAGGATGCTAATCTGAGTTCGTTTTCACTTGTCGCAATGTAGGGAAAGAACACAGTATATTTAATTTCGGTCAAGTCTTTCCGTTTAAGTCAAAACATTTGTTACTGTAAATTGCTGGAGCACTGGAGGGTATAAAGAGTTGGACTGTGAAACAGAACTGAATTCAGTGTTTAGCTGTAAGGTTAAATGGGCTAATTAGATTGAATACATCACATGCCTTCTCAAAACATCTGTTGGGGTACACTCGGACCGTAGCCTGGTCCACCCACTTCATGTACCAGACCGGAAGCTTCTCCTCCAGGTTAGTGTGCAGTTCAATCTGGGAAGTCCGAGCACACCACAAAATCACTCAAGGCCTATGTTTACCGTAGTAGTATGTCTAAAGAATACGTGTTAGTTGATTGTAAAAGAAAGATCTACTCACTTGCATTGCAATTTGCTTGAGGGTAGCGTTTTTCTGGACTTCGGCTATATCACCAACAGCCAGACCAATCTGCAAATTAAACAATTGTACTACGTCAAGATTATGGCGACCAACCAATGGATAGAAATCTCAGAAATCACTATCTTGTCGGAAGGCCTTTTTTTTAAAAAGTGTATTGATACAAAGACCAACTCACCAAGAGGTTCACAAGCAGAATTGGTGCCAGTAGGACAAATGCAACAAATATTATAAACGTGAGAATGGGGAAGGGAAGATTTCCCTGTAAATAAGGTTTCAGGAAGTTGTCTTGGTAGTTGATCTCTCCCACCATCATAACAAAAGTCTGCACTAGTGTCAAGACTGGCAGATCGCCAAAGTTTTTCTGCAGACAAAGCGAGAAGGTCAACTAACACGGTTTGATGTTCACACATTGAAATGCACTTCAGCATTTCTAAACTTTTGCTGGAACATTAGGTACCTGGTTAATCATCAGGGCGTGGAAGGACAAGGCAAAAGCAAGTATCAAATAAATGAAGATGGAGATGATGCATATAAGGGTCTTGGCAATTTCTCTGAACATAACCACGTAAATCCCAAACCGTCGAAAGCTGTGAGGATAGAGGTATTGACAGTACTTCAGCAACACTATCAGGCTTTACTGGGAATTAACCACAGAAATATTCACTTAGTGCAACCAATATCTTTTTTTTCCAGGTATGTGAGGGTGAGTTGTATTGGCCTGTCTGGAGAACTCACCGCTGCAGGTAGAGCAGGAGGTTTATCCAGCCGGAGAGCACTGCCAGCGCCCCGACCTGCCAGTGCCAGTCACTCTTCAAGTCCAGCAGTAAAGCCACCACAAATACCACAGACGTGATGGCTGAGAGCCAGTCCATTACGTTGGTCACGTCTCGTAGATAACCTTGTTTCTTAGAGAGGTTCAAGTGAACAATACATTTTCACAAAATGGCACGTGCAAGGGTTGCAATATTTCAAAGGACTGGTCGTAGGACATATTTGGTTTGTCAAACAAAGTTAAGCCCAGTCAAGCTATTTGAGACAGTCTTTTAGGCTACAGTAGTGGGTATTGTTATCAGGGAGAATATGTAGTACCTGTTGAAACATCTGTACAATTTCTTTCCCCATTGAGTGCAGATTCATCGCCAGAGTCAGGAATAGACACAGGTTTATGATATTGCATTGCTGCAGATATTAATGTAAAACGATGTTAAGATTTGTCTTTCATTTACAAAAAAATGCTCCATTGATCACATATACAGTACTGTGCAAAAGTTTTAGGCAGGTGTGAAAAAATGCTGTAAACTAAGAATGCTTTCAAAAATGGAAGTGTTAACAGTTTATTTTCACCAATTCTTCATAAATTAACAAAATGCAGTGAAGGAACAGAAGAAAATTCTAAATTAAATCAATATTTGGTGTGACCACCCTTTGCCTTCAAAATAGCATCAATTCTTCCAGATACACTTGCGCACAGTTTTTGAAGGAACTCGGCTGGTAAATTGTTCCAAACATCTTGGAGAACTAACCACAAATCTTCTGTGGATGTAGGCTTCCTAAAATGATTTTGTCTCTTCATGTAAACCCAGACAGACTCGACAATGTAGAGAGCAGGGCTCTGTGGGGGTCATACCATCACTTGCAGGACTTTCTGTTCTTCTTTAAGCTGAAGATAGTTGTTAATGACATTGGCTGTATGTTTGAGGTTATGTTCCTGCTGCAGAATACATTTGGTGCCAATCATACGCCTCCCTGATGGTATTGCATGATGGATTAGTATCTGCCTGTATTTCTCAGCATTGAGGACACCATTCATCCTAACCAAATCTCCAACTCCACTTGCAGAAATGCAGCCCCAAACTGGAAAGGAACCTACCATGCTTCACTGTTGCCTGTAGACTCTCATTATTGTACCTCTCTCCAGCCCTTCGGCGAACAAACTGCCTTCTTCTACAGCCAAATATTTCTAATTTTGACTCATCAGTCCAGAGCACCTTCTGCCATGTTTCTGCACCCCAGTTTCTATGTTTTCGTGCTTAGTTCAGTCACTTGGCCTTGTTTCCTTGTCGGGGTAGAGCTTTTTGGCTGCAACTCTTCCATGAAGACCACTTCTGGCCAGACTTCCCCGGACAGTAAATGTCTGTACCTGGGTACCACTGGTTTCTGCCAGTTCTGAGCTGATGCCACTGCTTGAAATCTTCCGATTTCGAAGGTAAATAAGCTTGATGTGTTTTTCATCAGCTGCATTAAGTTTCCTTGGCTGACCACTGCGTCTACGATCCTCAACGTCTTCTTCAAAAGAGCTTGAACTGCACATTTTGAAACCCCTGTCTGCTTTGAAATCTTTGTCTGGGAGAGACCCTGCTGATGCAGTATAACTACGTTGTGTCTTGTTGCTGTGCTCAGTCTCACCATGTAAATGGATAAAAAATAAACATTTATTGTTTACATTTTTCAAAGCATTCTTAGTTCATAGCATTTTTTCACACCTGCCTAAAACTTTTGCACAGTACTGTACATGTGTTGTTACATAGAGCTCTTCAATCAGTCTGTCTTTAGTGCCTTACCTGGTTTAATGAAGTGGTAGCCATAGTGACCTTAGTGATAGAAGAGTTGTTAGCATCCATTTTGAGAACGGGTCTCAGATTCACAATGAGATAGGTCAGTGGGATGAGACCCAGCAGATATACAGCCATGTTCAGTAGATGCACTTTGACCCCGTAGGCTTTCCTGTGAAGTGATCCCATAATAGTGAACCAAACAGGTACATATTTAGAGATAACTGTAATAGTTTGCTACACAAAAACTAATAGAAGCACTCAGGTAATGTTTATATCTTAATATTTTACTGAAAATGTCCTCACCATTTCATCTCTAAATACTGACTACAGACAGGATGAGTCAGGAGATCAACACGGTTGTGATGCACCATAGTCTTTAACCAAACAGAGAAATGATTTCATGTAATGCTTTGGTGAAAATGCATCTTAAATAAGAAGTGTATTCCAGGAAAAGCTTCTTCAATACTTACGTTCAGAGCTGGAAGGGGCTTATAGTGTATGTCTTTGTCCATTCTTGCCTGCTTCACAAATTGAAGGGGAGTTTGAAGCCACTGGAAATTATATTCGATCTGTTTGCAGCGGGAAAAAATTACACGCACCTCTTATTTTCTAACTCAGAGAAAATATCTTTAGGAACTGAACCCGACCCTAGACTAACCCAGTAGTTTCTGCTGCCAGGGTCCTCTTCTGATTCTTTTATGCATTTGTTAAGGAGATGCTGTAGGAGTTTACAGAAACACACACACACACACACACACACACAAACACACACACACACAGATACACACAGAAACAAACAATGACAATGCACAGCTTGGATATATTAAATGACTTAAATGAGAGATTGGTATTTTTAAATAAGATGAATATGTAATAACCTTGACAGTGTCTGGAAGATATTCAATCATGTCCAGTACAGCGCACCTCTTGGCTGAACGGCGGTTGAATGTGCCGAGCGCCTCGGCACATCTGCAACATTCATATCTCTGTCATGACAACCCTTAAAACCTGGTTGTCTTCTGTTAAGTTGTCTGAAACATCCTAGTCACCAATGTGTGCAACAGGCCCCTTGTTTGTCTTCATACACCCCCACCACACGTACACACACACACACACACACACACACACACACACACACACACACACGCTTTCAGATAAAACAGACACATTATCACAGCAATCAGACACTGCCATTTATGTTTGTTCTAGTGAATCAAACTCTGGTCTTGCCTGTCGCTCTCAATCACTACTTCAGTGGCCTCCCTCCTGTTGTTCTGTATGGCTTCGTGCAGAAAGGAGGCGTCGCTCTTGTTGAGCAGCATCTGCGCTCCCCTTCTCAGCAGCAGTCGGACTGCTGCTGCATGGCCCTCACGGGCTGCCAGGTGCAGGGCTGTGTTCTGTGGCAGCAGATGGAAGAAGCTACAGTGGTTCATCATTTTTCAATGTTCAGACTGTCTTTTGAAATATGATCCTTCGGTTTTGATCTTCATTAAGCTCTCATTTAAAAACAAATTTCTATGCTTACTTAAATGACTGCGTAGACAGATAAATATGCAATTTCGTTAGTTGGTCATTTAACCTAAAAGGGGGAAATATGCAAAAACCCATTACACCATCATCATCTGTTTTGTCCAGCAGTTTGATGTGTGATCCCAGGAGAGTGTCCATCGTCTGACTGTAGCCTTCTGCCGCCGCATGATGCAAGCACGACCATCCCTTATAATCACTGAAAGACACAGAGAAGGTTGACTGAACTCATATAGGAGCCAGGTCAACCAGGACTCAACCACTCAATGCCCAACGGTCCTTGAGGATCCAAAACAAATGACCGGCTACACAATGCTTTTGCGGTTGTGTTGGTGTTATTGTGATAAAACAGTGTTATGGTGATATATCGCGGCATGTTGGTATTCCTAGGAGGGTCTGGAGCTTGTGTGTTGTGCTGAGGTTAGTTTTGATAATGCTGTGTAGTTCTGCTCTAATGTTTTTTGTGAGGTGGGAGGTGGTTGCTGTGAGGTGGGAGGTGGTTGCTGTGAGGTGGGAGGTGGTTGCTGTGAGGTGGGATTCTTGCCTCTGGCACAGAGCTCCTCTGCAGAGCAGAAGCTCTACCACTCGGACGTGGCCGTTCCTAGATGCCAAGTGGAGAGGGGTCATGCCCCCCTCATCGCCTTCATTCAGCAGCCTGGTGTCCGTCAACGTCTCCAGTAGCCTGAAGCAGGTATTTATCCTCCCATACCTACAGGAAAACACACCTGTTTCTACCAATGCCACTTGATTTGCTAAGCTATATATTCTTTTAAATTGTCAAGAGAAGCAAATGAAACAGAGATTTGCACATGATCCCAACCCATAGCAATGGCTGTCCATTAAAGATCTGTAAAGTTTAGCCAGAATATGATCCATGTGACTATGCTGGCCAGCATATGGGCGAGGAAATAGCCATCACAGACGTTATTTAAAAAAGAGAATTGAGAATAGGTGATGCGTTTGTAGATGCGTTGAAAACTTACTCAGCAGCAAAATGCAGAGCAGACTTCTTCTGTTTGGACTTCTGGTTGGGGGACACTTCCAGTCCCAGCATGCTCCTCACAGAGTCAGGCACACCCAGCTTGCAGGCATAGTGGAGGGGAGTACAACCATCACCGTCCTCTTCACGAAGGAGCTCTCGCACTCTCTCATGCTGTCACAGGGCCACAGAAACGTATCAAGAGGAGATTCAACATTACTTCATGTGTCCCCTAGGGAAGTTTGTCTTGGACATAACAGCTGTAACATAAAAATGCAACATATTATAGTACAGTCACATACATACAGTATAGTGCTCGACACAAACAGGTGCAGACATAAGTACATTCAGTACATGCAACACATTCTCTCATTTCACCCCCCTTATGTTTAGGAGATTCACTGATAGAGGAACAACCAAGCTTTCATACCTCTTCCCCTCTTCCCCTTTCATTACTGTGTTGACTTTCTGTTTATTTGTGATTTTTAACTTAAATGATATATTACCAAACTAAGCTGTGACTCCGGGACATAATATACTGTCTATCACAGCATGATAAATAACAACAATACTCCGTGTCCAGCTCAAACACCCTGAATAAGACATGTGTATGACAATAATATGTTTAATTTCAGCAGTTTGTTTCGGTTTTATGTTATTGAGAAATTTTTAACTATTGTCTGAAATATTGTTGTTTCTGTTGTTATTAACCGCCATGAATACTTTAGATTCAGAAGGGTACAATGCTCCTCCTCTGTCTAAACATGTGAATTCATACAATGAACCTGCAACTATTTCATCTGCTGGTCACGGTACATCTCAGGTCTACGGCAGCAGGGGGCAGTAACACATCGATGTTATAGACCAAGCCAAGGCAAGGAGGCTGGCAACCTGCTCCAGAGAGGAAGAAAGTCTGGTAAATGGACAAGTAATAGCTGGTTCCTGTGTCACCTGTAAAAATTCAGCTGGAAGGTTCCGGAGGCCTCTTGGCTGCAACATGGTGAGGTGCAGGAAGTTGCATCCATTTGGATCTTTGATTGTAAAATTGCACCCTGAAAGAAGGTTGTAAGGATCTCCCTTTATTATTGAACATCTACTAAACAGATAAGATATCTATGACAAATCATTTGTGACACTTGTGTTGTTGTTGAAATGTATGTTGTGGTTCTGGTGTAAAAGGTACCTTTTGAGAGCAGTAGGTTAACAGTTTTCCAGGCACCGCAGCTTGTGGCTAGAAGTAATGGAGAATGTCCCTTGTAGTCAGTGCAGTCAATGTCAGCACCCTGTTGTATAAAACAGCACACCATTTAGATATATACAGGAATTTGTAACCAGACAGGCATACAGTCAGGACAGCAGTGGTGCTTACCCTCACCTTTGAGATGAGATATTCTGCCAGTTCATGATGATCAAAAATGGCTGCCCTACAATACAACGCCATGTTATCAAACAGGACAATATCAGTTTTCATGATACACACAAGTGAGCAGTGAGTGAGTAAAATACTGGTTATACTTGTGCAGAGGGGTTTGGCTAGATCCATCTGCAATTTTGAGGACATCACTGATGCTCTCGCAGGTTGAGAGCATGACCTTAACTGCCTCAGTGGCCCCTTGGGTACAAGCTGAGTGGAGAGCGGTTGATTTATCACACTTGGAACAGGAACAAAAAACAAAAAACAGATCAGATATATTGGTAGCACATACTTTCATGTAGGTTCATATCATATAGTAGTAGTACTATCACATAAAGCAATGTTACCAAAAAGTTGAAAATGAGGATAATATTCTTTCACCATTTTTAACGTGAAATATTTTAGATTCGTGACAGAGCTTTAGCAACCCCGCTGACATTTTTCCAAGGTTATGGCGATTTTGAAAAGTCGTACTTGCTGTTTGTTTATTTTCGCGCCATATGCCATGCAGAGCTGAATGACCTCAAGGCTTCCTCCCCGAACAGCCAGATGAAGGGGGCTGTTGCAGAATTTGTCCACATAGTTAATATGTGCCTCAATGGAATGACCCATCTCCTCTCCTTAAGGACAGAACACATGTGATTAAACACTTTGCATAATAAGAAAAGCTTAATAAGGTACCTCCTATGTTGAATGACCCAATAGAAACAATAGATTTCACAGACCCCTTTGAAGAATAACCTGCATGGATTCTTTTGCTCCGGCAAAAGCAGCAGCATGAATTGGGAAGTGTCCCAACTTGTTTCTGCTGCAGAACTTTGCCCCACGTTTGAACTAGAAAAACAAGGGTACAAAGCTTCTGTCCGGTCCCTTTGACCAGTCGCAAAGCCAAATCTGTATTTATTTTTATTTTTTATAATTATTTGTATTCATTCATTAATTCATTTATTCATTAATTCATTAATTCATTCATTCATTCATTCAGTCATTCATTCATTTCATTTCACTTACCAATGCATGAAGAGCGTGATGGTTGTCTGTTGCACAGGCGATCATTACAGGGGTATTTCCAAGCTCTCCCTCTATGTCAACATCAGTCTGGCTGTGAGAGAGGAGTTCCTGTTCCAGATATTGAATCTTTCAGCTCAGTGAACAATGTTCCACTGTTATTCTTGATATCAATCTATGATTTCCTATACAGGATCTGTGAAATACATATCTGTACATTTGTTATTGTTGTAGACATCTCCACTCCCAAGGTTGAGCAACTCTGTCTTTACGCTGTATCTGTACTGGCACTTCCTACAATTCCATCCCTCTCTCAGGAATGGTCCACTCATGCGATAACTGCCACAGAAACATCTCCCTACTTCTCCATATAGTCCTACCTCAGAGCTAACAGCAAGTTCAAAGAGTGGGTCTTTCAGGATGTGCTGCATGATCCTACCTCCACCAAGGTGTTCCGGCCCAGACTAACAGCCAAGTGGAGTGGAGACAGAATGCCTGTGTTCAAGACGTTCGGATCAGCACCAAGGGTGAGGAGTGCAGAGCAGCTCTCCCTCTGGTCCTTCTGCACAGCCCAGTGCATTGGAGTATTGCCATCCTGGTCAGTGGCATTCAGATCTGCAGGGAATCGGGACATTCAGTACCACTCACATAGTGCCATTAGTCGCTATGAGTGCAAATTACGCAATGACATTCGGGGGAAGTCAATTTTTACATCAGGATGTATTCAGAACCTAGGCAGACAGACAAAATGTGGAAATACCCCCCCCCCCCCCAAGGTGTTAGTGGTTTGCCATACGTATGTTTTCTGCCTTTCTTTTCAAATGATTGCTTTTCCATCTTACACTTACACACAGCATTTGCATGATTACACGTCTTCTGCCCACAGCCCTGTTGGACATACCTTTTATTCCTGCTACTTGTGCGATCAGCTGTATGGTCTGAAGGTGTCCTCTCGCTGTAGCGTAGTGCAGTGGACAAGCTCCAGTGTGGTCCCTTATGGTCAGATATGCTAAATGTTTCTCCAACGCCACCACGTTGCCCTGCTCAGCCCACTACAGCAGCAGAGGAGAGGGACTGGGTCAGCACATGGGGGTCCCAAAGAATTACATTTACATTTATTCATTTAGCAGACACTTTTATCCAAAGCCACTTACAAGGATGTATACACATTTCTTACAATTATACTGATGCCACACTGCACATCAGGAGCAATTAGGGGTTGAGTGTCCTGCCCAAGGACACTTCGACAGGGAATTGAACTAGCAACCTTCTGATCACTAAACGACTTCTCTATCTCCTGTACCACTGCCACTGCCAAATTGCTTGTGACCCTCTCGGACTCACCGGGAAGGGTGTGTCGGAGCTCATGGAAGGACTTACTTCGAACACGCTTGCCCCCATTCGGGCTTCATCCTCTTCAGCCATCACTTCCTCGTAGGACTTGGGTGCCTGCTTGGAATATCCACAGTAGATAGACATCTTTGCAGAGGACAACAGTTGAAAATGCCTTATTAAAACAAAAAGGCAAATCTAATTATCATCTTATAATTGAAACACATAATCACAGCACTGTTGCAAAGGTGTACACAGGAAAACTACCCAGGCTCAAATGTTTTAGCTGCTTATTAATACCATTAGCTGCTCAAAGCATATTCTTTTAAAGACTGGTCATTTTGGTTTCTGAAAACAATCTTTTCTTGAATTTGATTCCAATAAATGT
This sequence comes from Sprattus sprattus, assembly GCF_963457725.1. Lineage (NCBI taxonomy): Eukaryota > Metazoa > Chordata > Actinopteri > Clupeiformes > Clupeidae > Sprattus > Sprattus sprattus. The sequence goes on along the minus strand of NC_137923.1, from coordinate 1,731,516 downwards.
ATCTTACCTTACCAGTCTTACCTTAGTGGGGGCTTTAGTCATCTGCTGGCTTTCTATTGTCTGTGAAGTTGTTTTTATACTGCCTAGTGATAATGTTTGCTTAGGATATCACATTACCATGTGTCCCAAGATGGGGGGGTGACAACGTCCAGTTGTCACTCTAGAAGAGTTTTTAATTGGCCCCGCAAAGCCCTGGAACCCACTTTCATTAAAGCATTAGGATATGAAGATGGGCCATCACTAGGCTTTTATGTATGGAGTGCATCTGCAAAATTGCATCATTGGCTGTAATCGTATTGCATTTATTCTCATTAATGCCTTCTATTTCAGATAATGTAATAAGTAAAGCATTACTTCTGAAAGTGTGAATATCAATCATGCAGTTTGGCCCTTTACGGTCCACAACTGACCAGAGGCTATTCATTCAGGCTGAAAAATGACCGGAGAATTTGCAAGCATCTGATTTCATTGAATAGGAACACAGTACTCATGTCGCGGTGTCCTGACCTGAGTCAGTGAGACTCGGGCCAAGATGTGCTGATGGTTAGGGGACTTCACACAAAAGACCCCTTAACATCACTTGCAAAAGGCCAGTACAGATAAAAAATGTCTTGTGCAAATGTACTGAGACCTAAATCCTGTATAAATCCCTGGTCATTCAGTCATTTCTGATTGGAAGAGCTCTCAGAATACTGGTACTCAGAATTGTATCCATTTATCAGTAATGTCAGTCCAAGACTAACATAGTCACACAACATAGTGGTGGAAATGATACATGGGTCTGTTGCTGTACTTTATCACAAACATCCACAAGGTGTAGGACAATGAATACTGACAATTAAAGAGCATCTGGAGCTGCAGTTCTGTAGCATTTGTTTTTGGTATGGCACCACTCAGGTCAATATTTGTCAAACCTGGTCCAACAAGGAAGCAATTAAGGGATTGTATGTGGTGCTTCCTCACACAAACAGCTCCCAATGACATAACTGATATCATGATATTAAAAATACCCTCCTACATCTCAAGCTAGGTGAATGTGTCACAGCTGCTGTTGGGTTTTGTATTGTTTTTTTTTATGTAATAGCATCAGAGGTGTGTCTAATTCTGTTCTGTGTAATTCATGATTCCTCATATAGGGGACTAGTAAAGTTGTATTGTTATACAAATGTATTTGTATTAGCAGTAAGTAATTAATCACAGTTGTGCCAATAAGTCATGATCAAGGCTGACAGACCTCTTTCAACTGCAGTTTCAACCAGGCTATCATTGCAGATCTCTCAGCCAGTGCTCCCTGAACTAAAACCTGTAATTGCTTTGAACCAAAAAGGGAAACGCAAACACAGAGCTCAGATGATTTATCACACTGCAAACCAACTCCCCCTACCTGAGTTCTACTAGAACAAGCATTTAGAAATAGTTTTATACGGCAAAGTAAGCTAAAACAACTCTCTGCTGCACGTGTTGTGAATCAGTCAGTGGTCTGATCAGAAAACCATAGGAAGAGCATTATCTCCTGTTGGACAACCAACATTTGATAAATTTGCCAATGCTTGCCACAAGACAAAATAAAATCCTGTTGAAAATGCAGTGTACTTTCCTTGGTTGGGTCAGGTTGGGTTTCATGGGAAGCGGTTATACAGCTAATAAACCATTTATCATGTACTGCAAAGGTTTTGATAATGTCTGTGTATTGTGTGGCCTTACCTCACATCTTGTGTAAATTTGTCATCAATCATCTGATGGGCCCACTGAACACACACAATAAATTAAGGAGCACGAAGAGACGTATGGACATGCAAGAAAGAAATGGAACCTCGATCTGAATGGCAAGGTTTGACAAAATCGACAAATTAATTCACCAATCAAATGGCAGGTGGAAGAGCACTTTATTTCTGAATTTAGGTACAAATGATGACATAACCTAGGTATGGTATAACTTCACTTCACTGCTGTTCTCTTTGTGAGTCTGTAGGTATGGTAAAAGCAAGAGGATACTTTAAGTTGAGCTGAACTTCGTCTTAAGTGACTCGCCAGCACTGAGGATAAGATGTCAAATGGTAAATGGTCAACTGTTCAGATCAGCAAAAGTAGCATAAACTAAAAGCCAATAACATTCTGTCTCTTACACGACTCAATTTGGCTGATACATCAAATTACAGTCATAGTATACGCAAACAGAAAGTGGTACTAAGCATTCTTACTTCTGTCTTTTAAAACAATATAACAATCAAAGTAAATTATGTTCTTGTTGCCTTATTGGCTTGTGAAATTGAGGTGTTTTCAGTTAGATATTAAGTCAGCTATGTCAGAAAAGTCCATTTCAGCGTGGGGCCACTACCTCACAGTCAGTCACTTCACACTTGCCCATTTTGAGGGTATTTGGACGTTCAGCCAGCAATGTCAACTTGTGTCATAACTATACTGTGTTATATCAACTTATATGCTGTCAGCAAATTAAATGTCTTTATTTTACAATTTTTTCACATTGCTGATGAAACAGTGGTCTAGACATACAAATCCAAGAAGCCTGAAAACTGATATTCAGAGAGCTCTGACTGTAGGCCTTCTGTCTGAAGCCTCATGGTCTCACTCAAAAATTGTCCTAGAACAACACATTGTTAAGCAGGTGCTGAGTTGAAGAACAGTTTCAAGTTCATGCATAAAGCAAGTGTCTCTAAATTTAGGTCACACACTATATAGATTTAAAGAGGTAAACCTCAAATTCTTTAAGGTATGAGTTGTACATTTTTGTAATAATGGAAATGTATGTATTTTGTAAATGTGGGTATAAACCAAAATATTATTATTTTTAATCATCTCTATTGTATCCGTAGCAGGGTGATAGATGTGGCTAAGGAAATTACCACTTTATTGTTAGTTGTTACATGCATGTGCCTCCATTTAGTAGCCACCTACACTCGTAATTCCAAGCTGATTAACGTTGGTATTTAACTTTACTTTAAAGTCTACACTCAAACTTTACTCAGTGGCCTATAAAAAAATGCTGATACAGTGAAAAAATAGAGAGGAGAGGGCATCAGTAAAAAGGTCACCAATAGCCACCATAGTTTAAAGGCCGTAGCGGGGGGACGGTCATATTTAAGACCTTCAGACAAGGTCACGGTTGCTGAGTAAAAAAAATGAAACACCAGAATCTTCAAAACTAGTGAAGATACTGTTGGACAGAGTTCTTCACTCAGTTCTTCAGTTTCACATCACTGAGTCGACTTATAGAGTGTATCTCAATAATACGCTGATTGATGTCTTGGACGAAAAAGCGCGCTCGGTTTGGTTGATCTGATGGTGGTGCTATCCTTAGTGATGCGCAACTCAATCCAATTAGGCTTCGGCTTCGGGCTGTGATGCTGGGAGCGGGACTGACATATCTGCACAGTCGAGGCTACACGAGTTGCTCTGCAGTTTAGCCACCGGCGCCGATAATATGACCATAGTCTTACACACGATCACCCGCAAACTGGTTTAACCATGTCTTCTAGGAGACTATAATGTAGCCTATTCGTTTTGTTCTAGAATAGAATCGCGGAACTGCTGGTTATCAACATGAAGAGGCATTTCATTCGCACAGCTACAGCGGACACCTTGCGTGCCTAATCTCATGGGGAGGTAGCCTAATTACAGGGCTTTATTTCTCTTCAGGACAGATAACATACCTACACGAAGTATTGTATCACTACAAAAGGTAAGACGTTGTTCATTTTGTTTGTCTTTTGATACGATTGTAACCCGTTTGTGTATACAACTCTTATGATTACATTTCGATGACAGTTGTTGTATTGCTATATTTCGTCCAGCGTATGGACATCAAAGTATTTAAGAAGTCTTGTGTTTTCCATCAATTTCTAGGTTTGTTTCACATTTTTTTTTCTATGCCAGTTCTGGCTGGCGAAAAAGCATGAATGTCTGATACGGAGATAGGACGCTTCACAAGTTAAGTGGAACGATGTTTAGAATGAAACTGTCCATAAACTTAGTTATCAATCTGATAAAGTACTGGGTGTGAATTTCACGAATTAATTTAGGCCTGCAGCGAAGGAACGACTGTTTTAAGGTTTGCTTGTATTGTACCGCATGTGCTTTATTTTTTGTCATGAGTAGTTTACTCAATGTTTAATACAATGACCAACAGCAATGTTCATATGGAACTATGTAGGGCTTACGTGCAGAACAAAGGTTAACATGCATTTTAAAGCAAAAAAGTACAGTAGACTACTTCACGTGTGCATTTGCTACCTGTCATATAGACTAATGAGCTACAGCAACGTAACCTTGTAGGGATAAACCACAGAGCCACTGATAGATTGGATGTGGCAGGGGATTAACGCCAAGGGAAACCTCTAAACGCGCTAAGGGATTGAAATAGTTCCGATTGCGTTGCATTGCTGGGGTGTTCCGTTATAAAATCTTGGCCTACATAGTTTCTCTCTTGTTGGGAGTTTTAAAATAGACCGGTTGTAGCAAGTATTGTATGAGCAGGACAGACGCCAGCTAAATAGCCCTACTGGGATTTATGGCCAAGATATTCCTAATACTCAATCGCATTATGGTCACTTGTCGTTAAAACTGAGAGTACGGTGTGTATTTGCCAGTCTGGGCTCTTCATGTAAAGTAAAAAAAAAAATTGAAGCTCCTGTCATTTTTGGTCATGGACACATTTGTATGTGCCCACAGTGCCACACTCATAATCACATTTTGATGTGCTCATAGTCTCATAGTCTGTTTTCAAAGCCACTGAAAACAAAGAAATGCAATGTTTTGATCTCAAGTAACTTTACTTTATGAGGGGGTCCAGACCATATCATGCACAAGATCTGCTGATGAATGTGGTTTTCAATGGTAAATACACTGTTGTGTTTTGTACCTACAGCAAGTATTAGTTAATCCCTGATGACATAACACTGGCCATCAGTAGGCCTCTAACACATTACAACGCTAATTACAGTTTAAATTATTATTATTTTTCTCTTTTCCCTTCTCAGTTGCAGGAATGGAGGGACTTGTTTAAACTGGATTCAACATAGTTAGCCATTCACTGGGCCTACAAGTAATTTGGGGTGAGGTCCAGTGATTTCACAACATCTTGGCTAGTGCACTGTTCATACAGCAGTATAGTCATGGGTGAGAGAGGTGGGTTTGGAGTTCCCAAAGGCACTTCACGACCTGCTGGGTCACTGCCACCGGAGCCCATAGACATTATTCGGATCAAAGCCCGGTCCAGAAGAGTCCGCATCAATGTAGGGGGCCTGACCCATGAGGTCCTGTGGCGGACCTTGGACCGGCTCCCGCGCACCCGGCTGGGCAAACTCAGAGACTGCAACACCCACGAGACCTTAATGGAGATCTGTGACGACTACTGTCTCAGCGAAAACGAGTACTTCTTCGACAGGCACCCTGGTGCCTTCTCCTCCATCTTGAACTTTTACAGGACAGGGAAGCTGCACATGATGGAGGAGATGTGTGCCCTGTCCTTCGGCATGGAGCTCGACTACTGGGGCATCGACGAGATCTACCTGGAGTCGTGCTGCCAGGCGCGCTACCACCAGAAGAAGGAGCAGATGAACGAGGAGCTGAGGAGGGAGGCTGAGAGCCTTCGGCAAACAGAAGGCGAGGAGGAGGACACCGGCTGCTGCCCAGACAAGAGACAGTTGCTATGGGACTTGATGGAGAAACCCAGCTCTTCTCTGGCTGCTAAGGTAAGCTTAACCCTTCAGCATTCCCACACAATATAGAGGTCAGTTATGAGGAGAGTTATGGGATGAGGAGAGTTTATGACAGCATTTGGTTCAATGTTAGATATTTCAGATGTCTCCTCTGTATGCTGTCTCTATTTGTATACAGGGGGGTTGATAAAACCTGCCATATTAGGTAAATAAAATATACTTTCATTAAGTATATTGTTGCGGCCAAACCATGTTGAAGGAATTGGCACTTTGGCAATAGAGTTTGCAATCACTTTAAGAGAGAGAGATACTCTGGGGTCTTGGCACTGTAGTGTAGTCAGGCCTGCTGTGGGTCTTGTCCATCCCCTGAGTACTTATCGCTGAATGGCACACACCGCCTGGGCCCCCCCTTACAATCGCTGACTATGACTGCAGACCTCAGTGCTGTAGCAGTTTATTTCAGTCAGTGTTTAGATACAATAACACAGCTATTATTCACGTCATTTTGTCAAGGTTCTGGTGATTTGTGTGTATGCTAAATGAGGAAATATTACAGGCCAGCCATCTTATATGTGTCCCTGCAGTAATGCCCAGTTCATCTATCAGGAGAATATCAGAAGCTATAGCTTATAAACTGCCTGCTTAATTTGACCTTCAGAACTTCTGCAATATCGTGAAGGCACACATTTTTAAAAAGGCTGAGGGCTGCAGGATATTTAAAAAAAACAAAAAGAGGAAAACATTTCTTTCCATATATCGTTGCAATGATCACCCTGACATGGAGAATTTCTTTTGGGGAAAGTCTCTGTTGTATTAATCAGATGGATGTAGCCTTTTGAGCTAATGGAGGCAATCCAGGGGGTTGAAATGCTTTTAACAGCCGCTCAGCTCCCTCTCACTGCACCGTCAGTGAGCAATCCCAGTGGCACCGATTGCCTACTTCCCAGAATATGGTCAAGGAAAGCCGTCAAATGGGCCATTATAACAGCGTTATTGTGTACTTAGCACTTTTAGCCCCCAGTTTCTCACAGTTTTCAGAGTGAAGGCAAACAACTTGAAGTACCAGCAACTTCTGAACAGAAAACTCACTGAATGGTGATGATATAGTGTGCACCATCTTTTTGAAGCAACTAGACAAAGCCAGTTACATCTACAGAAAATGTGTTCTTTAGATGTGAGAGGGTAGGTTTGAAGACTAAGAAACTCTTTGGTTTTACATACCAGAAAAGGCTATGTTCAGGAGTCACTGGATGTGACAAACATTCCTGCTATTTGGCCTTCTCTTTGTCAGCCAGAGAAAACACCAGAATCTGTCCAGAGTCCAGAGTTTGTCCAACAGTGACACCTTGGTGTAAACAGACTAAATGGGATCCGTCAGGTGCAGCTTGTGAAGAATACGTCCATAGGTGTGAGAGGGGAGTTGACTCTGTGCCATCTTGTGCTGTTGGCAGTCAATCATATGTGTGAGTCAGCACAATGACAACGCATCCATTCAGCCTTTCTCTCTCCATCTCTTGCCCACCCCTATCCTTTCCACACTCCCTCCTCCTCTCCCGTTTCATCTTTCTCCCTCTCACTCACTGGTCTTCACACTACTGCTGGACAAAGGCCTCATATTCAGAGTGATTTGATGAGTATTTTCTGAGCATTAGGTGTTGCTGTGAGAATGTTTTCAAGGATGCTTTTATGTTTTTTTTTTTTTTTTACTGCACACTTAAGAATCAATACCAAAACCCCTCCAAACCAGTCCCATATGAGGCTGGCCCATAAGGCCTAGGATGAGGTAACAATGCAGTCTAGGACATGGAGAGTACTCATACTGCTTACAGTCATTGATACAGAGACTCAGGTTTGCGTGTTAGCAAAGTATTTAATGCTTAACGGCTGCTTTTTAATCCCATCCTGATACTGTAAAAATACTACAGACTGGGATTATGTAAAGCTTTGATATATCAATCAGAGCATTACCTGAAGGTTTTTGCCATATAGAAGGGGGCTCAAACTGACATTCAAACCAAATCAAAACATATTAGATGTAGTTGCTAAGAAGAGAACATTTCTTTGTACTAATCTATATGTACATTATCTTATCATCTGCAATCACTTTTCTGCTTCCATGTATGTCTATATTTTCATCTGCACCTGATTTCAGTTCTTCCCAGAAAAACTCTTTTCTAGACATTTACCACGTTATTTTAAAATAATTTAAATAATTCTTGCCACAGGTACTGTACTTCCAGTTTAGTGGAATCCTCTCTATGAAGCAGCCAGGGGAGGGAGAAAGAAGGGATGGAATAAGACTTAATCTCCTTTCGTGGTTTAACGAGTCTGCTCCTACAAATAGACTTCATGGGAGGGCCCTGCCTCGTCTGGCTTATGGCTGCGATGTTCCAGCAGGTCACATGGGCCACAGAGCCGCTAAGCAGGGTACTGGAGGTGCACTGGAGAAGGTTTTCTCTCGTAAGACGCCACTTAAGAGCCAATATGTACACCGAGTGCTCTTTAGCTTAGCTCTCTCTCCAATGACTGATGGCCCCTCAAACTTTTGGGAGGGGAGGAGAGAGGTAGAGGGCCATGTGAGCAGCAGATTATTTCATTGTTGTCAAGACTTCCTGACAATACCAGTACAGACAGAGGTGTCATAATCCAACCCCTTTTGCCTCTTTATGTGACCGTAAGCATCCTAAGTAAACAAAACATGTCCATTACTTGTGTCACTGGGAGTCATTTTAGAGACACTGGGTCCTTCTTCCTTTGTTTGACTGTATGCCATGCCAGACCAATAGCTGCAGGGCTCTGTCGTATGTGCTTTTACATTTCATTCCCATGGCACATGGTGTCGAGTATACCCTCTCAAGAGTTTACAGTGAGAGCTGCCACTCTGAACTTGAGATTTAGCTGCTTAACTAGTGTCCTCAAAGGCACCCTCTTTAACATTAAACACCTTAAACTGCAGATCGGAGACCTCTTTAGCTGTTCCTCAAATGGTATTGACACTGTGTACTGTGATGTACTAATACTGGTACAGTGATGTGTTAGTGTATGAAAGTGTGTTCAGTGTTCTAGCAGAGCGTCATTAAGGGGGTATGGTATTTTGGACCCTGCATGCTCAAGCTTGCTAAGCTAATGAATGGCAGCAGGATTTATGACCCCGTGCGTTTGAAGGTCATTTTTTTCCCCCCTAACTGCCAGACTTGATTGACTGACATCATTTAAAGTAATCCCATTCTGTTGGCAATCAGGGGGAACATTCACACCCAGAGACACAGGTCATTAGGATACATCGGTTTTACTGCACTATTGACTGATGAGGTTTTGAATCTTGGCAGAGGGCTGCACCCTTGACGTTTGCGGCACACTGTGCTTTCTGACGTAGACTTCAGGACGGAAGGTCGTAAAAAAGTCGTGACATTAGTGTTTTGTTGGACATAATCCATCCTCAGTGAAGGTGTCGACACCTCTCAAGACAGGAGTGAGTTCCAGGGCTTAGTGTGTGTGAGTGAAGAGTCTATGTGATTCTGTAAAGAATGTGTTACAGTTTTGCATTTTTAAAAACATTTTAAACAGGGTTTTTTCTCTCTCAACAATTGACACAATGTGTAGAAAACACGTTTTAATCAATTGGCCATTTTGCCAAATTCTAACCATATGAGTAATATAGCTATGCGCAGACAACCCCACCAAGCGCCCTCCTGGTGAGTGCATGGCCTCACTCTACCTTTTCCTCACCACATTAACACCTTACACTTACCATATGTGAAGCACATAGACGACAATGCCCTAATCCCTTCGCTAGCAGCTTTTACACGTGACACGTTTGCTCTGAAGGCGTGTGCCAAAATACATTTAAGTTACTCCTTCCCGTGGTGGTGTGTGTGTTTGTGTTTGTGTTTAGAACGGGGGGCACTGTGAATATTAGTCACACAACCTTTTCTACTTTTTTATCTACTTTGATGGAGTGTGTGTCTGTTTCCTCCTGGCAACAGCATTTATGTGGCTTGTTATGGATGGTTAAGTAGAACAAAAAGCAGATGGTGTTTTACGGATCTCTGATGCAGAGTATTTAAGAATTAATCTGTGTGAAATGCTTTAATTGTTTCTGGCAAAAGACTACAGAAGGCTTCACAGATGCTGACTAAGGGACTAAGGTAACTCAAATACGGGGCAGGTTTCATCTGTGCCTAAGAGACTGTGCTCTACTGGTCATTGGATGGCATCGCTGATAGCTTCCTTTCTTTTGCAAGTCTGTATGCAACGTATACAACACCTTCATTTTAGACATTTCAAGCTTTCAGCTGTGAAGTCTGCTGTTCATTTTTACCACTTCAGGCTTTACCACACGCAATCGAACAGAGAAGAAAGTTGGAAAGTTTCCAGGTCAGGTCATGGGTGTCATTAGTCTCAGTTATTGACAAAATCAAAATCCTTTTGCAAAGATAGATAAACCTAAGCATCATGTAACAGTTAAATGTATAAATAAAAACTGAATGAGGCCAGCCATCCCAAAAATGTGAAGGTTATCATTTATGGCAGGTGTGTAGTCATTCATCGTCTTGGTGTTAGTTTAAATATTAATTTCACTTCCTTAAGTTTGTGCCTGTGTGTGTCTGTTTGCCTGTGAATGTGTGTGTGTGTGTGTGTGTGCGTGTGTGTGTGTGTGTGTGTGTGTGTGTGTGTGTGTGTGTGTGTGTGTGTGCGTCTGTGTGTGTGTGTGTGTGTGTGTGTGTGTGTGTTTGTACGATCACAGTGCATTCTGGCAGCGCTCCTTGGCTATGGCTCAGAGGAGGCCCGAGGGTTCGGCTTTAGAGCAGAGGGAGGGTGCCTTTCAGAGCCCTTCTAGGGGTCGACACGATCTTATTAACCAAGGCGGGCTGGCATCAATCTCTTACCGCCGTCTTACAGTAACGGCCATTAGGAGCACAGCCACCCACACACTTCATCATATCCATACACATACATCTCACGGTGCAGGGCCCCCTCATGTCTGTGCGGAGAGACAGACAGGGTGAGACAGACAGGGGGAGACAGACAGGGGGAGACAGGGAGGGGGAGACAGGGAGGGTGAGACAGACAGGGTGAGACAGACAGGGTGAGACAGACAGGGGGAGACAGACAGGGTGAGACAGACAGGGGGAGACAGGCAGGGTGAGATAGACAGGGTGAGACAGACAGGGTGAGACAGACAGGGTGAGACAGACAGGGTGAGACAGGCAGGGGGAGACAGACAGAGAGGGGGAGACAGGAAGGGTGAGACAGACAGGGTGAGACAGACAGGGGGAGACAGACAGGGGGAGACAGACAGGGTGAGACAGACAGGGTGAGACAGGGAGGGTGAGACAGACAGGGTGAGACAGGCAGGGTGAGACAGACAGGGTGAGACAGACAGGGTGAGACAGACAGGGTGAGACAGACAGGGTGAGACAGACAGGGTGAGACAGGCAGGGGGAGACAGACAGAGAGGGGGAGACAGGAAGGGTGAGACAGACAGGGTGAGACAGACAGGGGGAGACAGACAGGGGGAGACAGACAGGGTGAGACAGACAGGGTGAGACAGGGAGGGTGAGACAGACAGGGTGAGACAGGCAGGGTGAGACAGACAGGGTGAGACAGACAGGGGGAGACAGACAGGGTGAGACGGGGAGGGTGAGACAGACAGGGGGAGACAGGGAGGGTGAGACAGACAGGGTGAGACAGACAGGGGGAGACAGACAGGGTGAGACAGGGAGGGTGAGACAGACAGGGGGAGACAGACAGGGGGAGACAGACAGGGTGAGACAGGGAGGGTGAGACAGGGAGGGGCAGTGGCAGTGGTCTGAGGAGTAAAACATTTTCTGAATAACAAGATTTACTCGTGTCGTCCTCTGAGACTAACAAGATTGTGAACGGGAGGTGATTAAAAATGAAGTATCGTGCGAAGGTGAATTTAAGCGCACACAATTATGCAGTTGTTTGAGATGAGATCAGACTGGGCCTGGGCAGGGAGGGTAGGAAAAAAAGCAGCCTACAGAATATCGATTTTTATTTCCCCAGGGCGGCGTCAGAGATATATGCCTCATGAAGCCTTTCTGGAGAGATGGAGTAGCATGGAGCTGAACTCCATAGTTTGGATTTAATTGTCGAATTATACAACCTCAAGCTTTTATGGTGACATATTAGATTACGTGCCGATAGAATACTGCAGAGACAGTGTGTAGATATGTGGCTGCTGGGAGTTTTTTAGTTTCTTTGCTTTTTTTAAAAGCTCCATCCTGCCTAACCCCACACGATGAGGAGTGAGGGAAAGGGTGCAAGCTCTAGTCTTAGCAATGACCTCCCTTAAAGTGGCACTGTGGGCCCTCCACTTTGCAGTACTATGTAAATCTACTCCATTCAGGAACATTTACCACAAGCTGCTGCTGCATGTGGTTATGGCCCATGCCGCTTGCCGTAGATCAAAACGGTTTTAGTGAATTAAGACCTCATTTAATGGTCAGTTCAAAATATCACCTAAATCAATAGCTATTTACGTCACTTCTCAGCGCCGTGTCTGTTCCATCCCTGAGAGCCAACAGCCACCTGACGTGTTTTAGCATTCCACACATGGACGTGCTCCTCCACTTTTCCGAAACTGCAGGTTAAACCTTTCAAGTAATTACTTCAGTTTTGCTCCAGATTTATGGGGAGACTGAATTAAATGGATTCCATTAAGATTATACCGTCTGGGAACCACACCCTTTTTGGGCCCTTTTTAACTCGGCATCTAAATCATATTGTGTGAGAGTGTGAGTGTGTGTGTGTGTGTGTGTCTGTGTGTGTGTGAGTGTGAGTGTGAGTGTGAGTGTGAGTGTAAGTGTGAGTGTGTGTGTGTGTGTGTGTGTGTGTGTGTGTGTGTGTGTGTGTGTGTGTGTGTGTGTGTGTGTGTGTGTGTGTGTGTGTGTGTCTGTGTGTGTGTGTGTGTGTGTGAGTGTGTCTGTGTGTCTGTGTGTTTGTACATTTTAGTATAGATGGAAAGTCAGTCATCTTAAAAGGTTTGTATTCTATGTGTTTGGCATTACTGTTAGGAAAAAATTAAGTGTAGTTATATTTTCCTGGGTAGTACTCAACCAGTGAAGAAAGGCTGTAGATGCTGACTCCTCTCATCGTGTCACAATCTATGGTTTACAACAAGCGGGGGGAAGAGTTTTCAGGGTTGACATTGGGTTGACATTATACAAACTAAAACTTCACCGAAATAGTTAGATAGAATAGATTAGAAAGACAGGTTAGTCTTTGCACATTTTCAACTTGTATGCTTGTGCAGAGTTGTGCTTTTGCACACACACACACACACACACATACATAGACAATATCATGCACACGCTCACACACACACATACACACATATTTGCATACAAGTGTGTTGACTCTGTAGACTTTATTTTCAGTTCCACAGAATGTAGCTATTGCCCATGACAGGTCAATAAAACCCCTAAGCCTCTTATGTCCCTTGGTACAGCTTACATCTGCTGTGAAACAGTGAAAATTGAAAAGACTTTCATTGAAAAAAATCCCAGGTTTTTTTTATCCCCATTGAGAATACAATGACATTAACATGATATGAAATTACAGATCTGACGAGAGAGTTTAAGTTGTATGGATTTCACTGTCTCATCTTATGTATAAGTAGGAAATAAAGATTAGATAGCATCAACACTTTGCTTAAAGAAGTATTCATTTTTGTTTAAACAGATTTGAGACCACTCTTTAAATGAAAGTTTAACACTGCCATTGCTGTCATATATTGGAATTTGACTGTAAGATAAACTGAAAGGTCCACTCCTCACAACAGTGTCACTCCAGCTATGTTATGTGCTATCTCCTCTCCTCAGTCAGAGTGATGGAGTGAGAGAGTGTGTGCATTTGGGTGAAATCAGGCCATTATGTTTTGTTTCCGCTGAGCCCCATGGCCTTGCGGTGATGTGCCAGAGATTTAGAGCTGCTAGGAAGTGGATGGTGGAGAGGGATTGTTCCCCCAGCTCTGTCCTCCACCGCTGGCTGGGCTACACTCATCTTGCTCAACCCTGTGATTTAGTCTCAGTCATCGGAAAGAGCTCTGCCAAAAGGCACATCTAAAAGCTGTGATATGCTAACGAGATTCCCACCCTGGAGCAGGGCATATGCTATTAATGTGACATGACAACAAATGACATGCTATTAACTCCAATGCAGCCTGCTGCTCAGCCCAACCTTACTCCCGCCCCTCTAGCTGAGGGCAATGGTATCTAGTTCATTTTTTAATTCACTATAAAAGACTTGTTCTCTGTCTTTTTTAATCAAAATCCTCTTGGAGTCTTACCCTAAGCTTTTGTTTACCTGCTTATTTACTTGGCTAGCAAGCCGACGGGTTGATCTGGGGTGTTCGTTGCAGTTTCTTGAGATCCCAGCTGTTCAGGCTCATGTCGGCAAAAAATAGCGCTGCAAAACACACTGAATGGCTCTCACACTGTGTTTAACAAGGGGTTGCCCACACCTGCCACTTGGGTAAGGAAGGACGGCTGAGGCTGTGAGCGTGGCCACGCATGCCACACGTCGCCCCTTAACCAGCGGCCTCTCAGGCAGGCCTGGAAGTTCAGTAGTGGCTGTCAGCGGCACGTTATTGACTAATCACTGTAATCACCAGCCCCTTCTCTTCCTACCTCATCCCCCGCACTGGAACACAAGACACAGGACACCAGTGGAGGATTCACACCAGCACCAGCAGCAATACACTATTGTTCAGCTCCCTTTCTCTCTCTCTCTCTCTCTCTCTCTCCTCTCTCTCTCTCTCTCTCTCTCTCTCTCTCTCTCTCTCTCTCTCTCTGTCTCTCTCTCTCTCTCTCTCTCTCTCTCCCTCTCTCTCTCTCTCTCTCTCTCTCTCTCTCTCTTCGCCTTCATTTTTATCCATCTCAGCCCCCTGTCAGAACATGGAGGGTCATGGAAACACCACTGCCCAAAGTGCTTCTTAGTCAGCACAGGCTGCTTGACAAATGTGGTGGCTTAGGTCTAAATAAATCAGTGCTATAAAAACACACGCAGACGCACACACACTCACACACACACACTCACACAGAGAATCAAATGGATCCCGTGTCACCCTTCCATAAATACCAGGCCGATATTGATCAAGACATTCTTGGGTTTCCTGGCTGAGCATCTCCTTCCTCCCAGGGCAGAAATGATAACAGTGTTTTCCAGAAATAATTCAACCTTCACTCTCCCCCTGTGCCTGGTCTCACTGCAGACCAGCAGACAGATGCTTCTCTCGGATGCCCTAAAAATGGCTTCCCAATGCATTTTTCTTAGTGGATTCTTAGCTATAGATTGTATACACTGGAACAAATTATATTTTTTCCCTGTAGATTGTGAAATGCATTGCAATAGATGATGTCTGCTGCCCTCTACTCTGCATACAAATGTGTAGCCACAAATGAACAGAGCAGCCACCAGTTTTGCTTTTAAAGTGAACTAGTCACACGAATAAGGGCACATGAGCTGTCTGTGGGGCTGGAGTTGAGCTGCCCTCGGGAGTGAATAATTACATTTTCTGACGAGCGTGTTTGATATGTAAGGGATATATAGCTCTAACACACTGTACAGCTTTATTGCAATTTGATGTGGGGTTTTGCATTGGTTTTTCATTTTATCAAACAGGTTTTTTTTTTTTCAAAGACATACTTGCCCTTCTCACACACAGTCTCACGTGTTTGTCTCTTGCTTTTTTAAATCAAAGCTCCTAGCACAGATTACAGATCAAATCCCCATGCTCAGCCAGATTGCCTTCCATAAGCTATTCTTCACCCAGTCAATGTTTTTTTGCATTTTTTTTTTTTTTACCTTCTCTGAGTCATTGTTAGATTTGTGCATCAAAGAAAGTGGCAGGTTGTGGCTCCAAGTGAAGGAGGGGAGAGAGAGGGTCGGGATCAGTGGGATCTTTCAATTAATCTGCCTGCCTCCTCGCGGCCAGATGTTTCAAGGACTGCAGTGGAGTTCAGGTCACACAGAGAGACACACGGCAAGGCGATGGAGGCTGGGTCCCAAACCAGTCCTTAGCTCTGCGTTCAGTCCAGATGTCCTCTATGCATGATTCAGTTTAAGTGTACTCAACAGCATCCTAAGCATGCAGGGACTGTACAGGACTAAAGGACTCTGATGAGGGAATTCAGTCTCTTGAGATTTTACATGAATTGACAGGGAATGACTATTTCCAGGGTTTTTAATGCAAGATTATTAGTATGATTATAATGATATGCATTGAACTAGATTGGATTGGGACATCTGATTGGATCCAGACACTTTGAGTTCAGTAGGGGGGAACAACTCTCTGACTTTGTGACATCACACACACGGAGACAGTTCTTGGAAGGTGAGGGAAGGGTTTAAGCAATGGTTAGGCTTGGATGATCTCTCCGAGCCTGTCCTGTGTCCACCCCCACCCCCTCCCTGGCTCTGCCTATTCCACATGCTCTGGCAGAGCCCCAGTGGGCGGCCAATCAGCAGTGTGAAGATCACCGCTCATGTAATCACGTTTGCACAGATCCAGCACTAAGGACACAGAGCTAATCCATGCTCATTCTGTCACCTCCTTCCAACTTTCCTTTCCCTCTGGAAAAAAAGAAAGTAAGGGTTCTTGAGAGGGTGCTTTAGACGAGACTTATGTGAAGCAGGCCTGTTTTAAATACATTCACTCACTTGCACGCACTGCATCGCTGCATAGCTATGATTAATGAGAAGTCCTGTAAAGGTTAGAGAATTAACAGCATGTCCTCTGAGTGAGGTGTCCTTTTCAAGTTTGGACGTGTTTAAAGATGAAGGAACGCATCGTGTTTTTTTTTTCTATGTG
This sequence comes from Sprattus sprattus, assembly GCF_963457725.1. Taxonomy (NCBI): domain Eukaryota; kingdom Metazoa; phylum Chordata; class Actinopteri; order Clupeiformes; family Clupeidae; genus Sprattus; species Sprattus sprattus. The sequence goes on along the minus strand of NC_137923.1, from coordinate 1,715,001 downwards.
TTTTGACGTTAAAACGTTTATTTTTTTCCTAGGTAAAATTATAAATATAACCTATAAATACAAATAAATATACATTCATATCCATCATTGTTATAAATGTGGTGAAATATCACATCATTTATGGATAACATGAGTATCAAAGTTGGGGGATGGAATGGAGTGCACAATTATTCTAGACAGACAGGAAGGGCACACCGTCGTCATGTGCCCTGCAGGTGACCTTCATCGCAAGTTCAGCGGAAGTGATTTGCCTGGGGCTCTGGTCTTCGCCCACCCAGTGGACACTGTCAACTCTGGCCATGGCCAGACAAGAACGGCGTGGGGACAATCCCTGCGTCATGGCGTGGTTGTCGTAAAGGCTATTCAGAGCCCAGGTCTTATCCTGCTTTTTGCGTCACATGCGGTGGCACAGGCCTCTGCCTAATGCGGCAAGAGGCCACCATCTCACTGTGCGCCTTCAAAGATAGAGCTCATTTGCAAGCAGGTTTGGAGAAAAGACAGGGCAGATTCAGACTTGATAAACATAGGCAGTGGGTGGTGAATCCTGAAAAGTACTTGAAAGTGACCTACGGGTTAGATTGCCTCATAATGAAATTGCCTCATAATGAACTAATTTGAATTTCAAAAACTGATTTAAAACATTTATCTTTTTTGTTCTTCCACTGCCAATAACAGTCAATTTGCCACAGTCACCTTGTGTCCACTATTGCTGTTTGAAAAATGGAGATTAAAGATAAAAAAAATGTTGAACGTTCACTCAATTCCAAATATAACGCAAGGTTACCGAAAGCCTTCTTTTCTCCTTCCATACACTATCCTGCCCAGGAGATTGGCATTTGGATAGGCTTTCTCTGAAGAGCTGGCAGATGCTTCCTCCCATGAGCCAATCACGTGGCCATGCCGGCTCCTGTGACCTCTTGCCCTCTGTCCTGTGCTCTTGATTTTAAAGCCCTAAAAGGCTCATGGATATGGATATAAGTAAAGAGTAAAAAAGTAAGAAAAGAAGAACGCACAAAGACAAATCCCTTTCTGTGGTCTGCGTTACGCTTCGATGGGAAATAGTCCTCTAAAATAGATGTGTAGGAGCCTTAGTTAATGAGTGCACATTGTCTGCACTGTGCGAGGACATTTCAGGATAATTGTAATAGGATTTAGATTCTAACTATAGCAAGGATATAGAAAGGTTAGAAGTGGTTACTCATTGTCCCTCGCTTTACTTCACTGGCAGGAAGAATCATCAAATAATTTGATACCATTTTCCTCTGTGCATCAACATTAAACAGCCATATACAACTCTTTAGAACAGCCAAACATGATACTGATATTGAAATGCTGACTAAGCTTGGTCATTGACGAACAGGATCATATTCCTTTCAGCACTTCAAGTCAAATCATTCCTTTTCTGCAGAAGGTCATAACTGTGCTGTCTATGAATTTTAAATCTTTATGATGAAAAGTGGACAGTTTTATACTTGGTCTCTAAATGTATTTTATGCCATATAAAATATGTATGTTGTAATTTCAGTGTGAAAGAAGATCACTCATGTATAAATTCATTCAATTACAGTATGATGAAATAAGATCAAGAAAAGCAAAAATGACAACAAAAAAAAGCTTTGCACAAGCTAGATGTTGTAATAAGCAGCGTGCCATAGATTTACATCTGAAACATGCCAAAATGGAAGTCATGGGATGGTCTAGACTGGGATGGTCAGGTGCTTTTCTATATTTAGAACTTTTTTCGTTAGAATGTCATTTCAAACACCTTTATTTATGACATGCTTTCCTGTATATATGACCTGTTTCTGTATTGCCTGCTTTTTCCTGCTTATAAACCACCTTGAGCTGTACCTTATGTATGTCCATCCACTATAATGTGCAATCTGTGCATCCATGTAAAGGTTTCAACTTGGATATTTCCATAGTGGCTTCTTAAAAAGAAAGCCTCATCAAACCATCAGATATCGTTCTTTCATTTCCAACATTTGTATTCAGAAGCTTCGAATTGCAAAGACGTAATTGGGAAATATTTTAAGGTCATACCTCTCATTTGGTCCATAGCGTGCTGCATTATAAAGAAAAGGTTTTTTGTAGCATGTCTCCCATGGCCTCTAATTATCAGTATGTGGCAAAATCGGTCCATTCACCTTTATCATAAGGAACGGGAACATTACCGTCTGCCATTTCCACCATTTTATGACCCTGCTCCTCAACAGCCTCCCCATATGGTATTATACCTAATAAGCAATAACTCTGAAAAAAATCTCACATTTGTGTGGAACAGTGGACCACTTAATCAAAGCTTATATCAGCAATAAAATGAAAATTGATGGGTGGTTTAACTTGAGCCTAGTCCCTGTTGTTTGAGGGGGGAATTAATGATACTGCTGGTGTTATGAACACCAAAACATGCCATCTGTGCATTTGTAATAGACCTCTTCATCACGAGACATCATGAGATAAACAGCCGACTCGATTGTTGCTTCCTGTGTGGGGATGTGGTATGTAATATAATAGGTGTACAGAGAGATGAAGATAGAGATAGAAGGAGGGAGAGGGAGGGGGATTATTGGCCACAGAGGAAAGGGAAGTGAATGCAGATAGGTGGAGTGTGGTGCTTGCTCACACTCTTGCCATCCAGGTCAATGACTGATATAAAGCTCACCACATATTGCTACGGTAAGCGATCTGGTGCCATAGGTAAAACTTAGATACAAACTGAAAATTGTTAGAAAGATCAGAGCTGGAGATCCCATACATCACTTATACTGTATGTTGCACATACAATATGCATTATATAACCCCCCCCCCCCCCCCCCCCCCCTTAACCATGTGATCACTGCAGATTTTTTTTTTTCAAGTAGATTAATCATGGTGATAACTTTCCTCTGCAGAGGTATAATCGTAGGAATCAATTTGGTGGTGTGAAACTAAATATCAAAGGAGAAAGGATCCAATGCAGGATTATTTTACAGAGAAAGGCCCAGTGGATAACCTCTAAATGCATCCACTTCATAAACTAACAAAGTATTTAATCCATATGTGCTTGGCATTGCTTATCGCCGGTGCTATCCGTGATGAGATATGTACACAATCGATATGGTAGCAAGCTCTGTGGCGTAGGTCATTTTTCTGGAGATGAGAGCAGACCAGCACTGCCTTATTGGTCAAGAACACAGGGTTCATATGTAGAAGTATCAGTTATTTGTAATTAGCATATTCTTTATATTAGACACATTCTGAAGAACACAGACGTCTGCAGCTATTTCTGTATTTGTCAGCTTTAAATCTGTGAATTGTTGTGAATAGTTTTACCATCAATATAGAATGTTGGCACAGAACCTGTTCATGATCACTGATTCAATAAGGATTTACACTTCAGAATTGCATTAGTCAAGCCTCGTGAACCTTAAGCACTGTCTGATTTTGTGATTTTCATAAGACACATTGCATTCTTGAATGGATTGTTTGGTTGCGTACACTGACAACACCTTATTACATTTTTATAAGTGTAGTGCATACTGTCTTTTCATACACGGATAATATACCATTTCATCATGAACGATGAACCTTTAAACCTGTCCTGCTTTTGTGTCTTCTTGGTGTGGTCACATGCCAAACATTTCTCTCAATCATCAGCAGACAGAAAGAACAAAACAAAAAAGGCACTATCACTATCCAATCAAAATATATCTCTTCTCAAATAGTTCCTAAGGATATCTTGAGGTTAAAAGAATTATGATGTCATCAGGTTGCAATGTGTTCATTCATAGTTATGTGTAAATACTATTTAATGACAAAACATTTTACAGAAGTAACAATAAGCAGTGCATATTTAATGTAGTCAGAATAAACAACTTTTCTGTTTGTTTCCACAGTTCTTGGCCTTCCTATCCATCCTGTTCATCATCCTGTCAACTATTGCACTCTCACTGAATACCCTGCCAGAGTTACAAGTGGTTGACGAGTTTGGACAGTCCAATGACAACCCCTACCTTGCCCAGGTGGAAGCCGTGTGCATTGCCTGGTTCACCATGGAGTACCTGCTACGCTTCCTCGCCTCTCCAAACAAATGGAAATTCGCAAAAGCCCCTCTGAACGTCATTGATCTGTTAGCCATACTGCCGTACTTTGTCACCGCCTTCCTGACCGAGTCCAACAAGAGTGTTCTACAGTTCCAGAATGTGAGGAGGGTGGTCCAGATATTCCGAATCATGAGAATTCTGAGGATCCTCAAGCTGGCCAGGCATTCCACAGGGCTCCAGTCTCTAGGCTTCACACTGAGGCGCAGTTACAATGAGCTGGGGCTGCTCATCTTGTTTTTAGCCATGGGCATCATGATCTTCTCTAGTCTGGTGTTCTTTGCAGAAAAGGATGAGGATGCCACTAAATTCACCAGCATCCCTGCTTCTTTCTGGTGGGCTACAATTACCATGACAACCGTTGGCTATGGCGACATCTATCCACAAACCCTCTTAGGGAAAATAGTCGGTGGGCTCTGCTGCATTGCGGGGGTGCTTGTGATTGCTTTGCCCATCCCCATCATTGTGAACAACTTCTCCGAATTCTACAAGGAGCAGAAGAGGCAAGAGAAAGCCATCAAGCGCAGAGAGGCACTGGAGAGAGCAAAGAGGAACGGGAGCATCGTGTCCATGAACCTGAAGGACACGTTCACGCGCAGCATGGAGCTCATGGACGTCATTGTGGACAAGACGGAAGAGAAAACAGTCGACAACCACCTCTCTCCCAGCCGGTGGGGCTACCCGAAGCGCCAGGCCTCAGACAGCTCCGATACAAAGTACCAGGAGGTCACTCAGTTGGGATCTCCACGTCGTAGTCCACAGCGGCTAAACGCCCGCAAGCTGGAGCAGATGTACAACCAGATGACGGCACCCGGCTCGACTTCCCAGCCCGGTGAGGCGGTGCCCGTGGGTGGCAAAGGGGAGGCCATGGAGATGAAGGTGGTAGAGTCCCTGCCTGTGCCGAAGGAACGACCCGTCACAGACCTCAAGAGCATTTCCAGCGTGGATAGCTTCACCAGCTGCACCACTGACCTCAGCGAGGCAGAGAAGAGCGCCCTCCAGTCCCAGCAGAGGCACCTCCGCGCCCCTCCGCCACTCGACCTGAGCAAGATCTCTGCTATGGACAAGCGGGCGTCCGAGAAGGCCAGGCAGTCCATCATCAAGGAGGGCCTCTATGAGTTTGTGCCGTGCCCAGAGGCCACTTCTTCCAGCCCCAACAGCCAGCGGGAGGACAGTGAGGGCGTGCGGAGCTCCATGAGAGGAGCCAGCCAGGTGAAGACCAAAGGACTCAAAGTGAACTTCACAGAGTCCCCCGAGGAGGGCTCCTCAAACCTGCACCTAGTGGTGACGGAGGAGACTGCTACGCTGTCCCCACTGCTGGAGGACAATCCCCCGCTGGGGTACAGGCAAGTCCAGTCCCCCGACAGACATAGCCAACACTCCCCAGGAAGAAGCTTCGGAGGAGATGGGGCAGAGAGCTCGCCAGGCTTGGGCTCAACCACTGAGAGTCACAGAGGGAAGAACCATCTCGACAATGCAGCAGCGGCTCCTTCCCCCACCTCACCTAAACCCACTTCACCGAACTGTGCTCCCGGTGTGGGTGGAGCGGCTGCGGGTGTGGAAAGCTTGGCTGACAACAGCCAGAGTGGACAAAAGGCTGAGAACCATCTTCTTGCTGGGGAGGGTCCTCGCACCCCCCCCTGTGAAACCAGTATGTAAGGCATTGTGAGTTTTTTTCTTTTATAATTCAGAGGCTGAGGCGGAGTGTGTGGAACATGCAGGTTCACATTGGTGTGCTAAACTACACTGTAGTGAAGATTTCTATTTTTTCTCTGCATGGATGGACAGTGTTAGACGGTACCACGCACATTATGGACTGAAAGGACTGTATTTGTTGCAGACAAGAGACAACATGCATGTCCACACAGGGACAACAGTGGTACATAGTTGAAAGACATTTTAGTTAAGAGTTTTTTAAAAAGCCTGAAATTTACAAGTTCCAAAAGAACTTCCCATACACTTCAATTTTGGTCAAAACCAGGGACACACGAATCACTGTACGATGGCAAACTCCAGTACACTGAAAACGTAGTTATTCCTTTACCAGTTAACATCAGGAAAATAATGTGGGCATGTTTATTTTTAGAACTTTGCTTGGTGAGATGCCCTCACATTACTGCCTTGTAAACATATTTATTTGATCATCTGTTTCTTTTGGAAAAGCCATGTTGGCTATTCCTTGAAAGGCACATTTATATTCAGACTGGATGTTCTCTTGTTCACCTTCTAAGTTATTCCTGAGAGGATCTTCTTTTCTTTTTTTTTTGTTATAGTTAAACACGAATGAACATTATAACATAAACATATAAGTGCAAAACATTACGAAGGAAAAAAAATCCTTTAGCGAAACAATTCATCTCCTCATGCTTAAAGGTGTGTCACTATCAAGTTAACCAAGTTGTGTAAATCAAATGCAAAGGCAGTATACGGTATCAGTATGAGCTCAGACATACCAGATGTATACAGATTTGATCAGATGTTGAATGAAATGTAATCTGTGTAATCGGTTGTCACATTTTTTATCCCGGTTGACCAAAACCAGTTACAACCCTTCCTCCAGACCTTTGCTTCATTTTATGTTGCCTTTTTCCATTTGAGATGGGTATATTGTCCTGTTAATCTTGTGTGTATCTACACCCACGGATGAGGAGATTACCTGGGAGCTGGACAGCTACTTCACAACAATGACTGTGGTCACACTGGGGAGGTGAAACAATCACACTGCCCTCTGCTGGCTACAGACGGAGGCACTTTAATCTGAGACTCCTCGGAGTCACTGGCTGAATCTCAATGTTGGGTGTTCCTTGAGGACGGGCTTCAACGTTCAATATGACATGACAGACTGCAGAGCATCAAGCAGACCTTGAATGGGTTCTGACTTGAGCACGTGTTCTAAAAGAACTGAGCTCTACAGTTGTGCCGTATTTTATTTTAACCTGTAAATACAAATATGACACAAATGCGTAAATTACTGTATGAATACAGCTGCATTATGTATTCTCTGGGTTCCAACATTTGAAAGTGGCTATTTTTTGTATAAAAATGTACAAAGGCAGTTAGGCAGGACCAATTTCTGCTTTATGGTTGAAATAATGTGCCTTTTCATAAATAGTAATTTATGAGAAGGTGAAGTCAATCGGCTTGTTTGTAGAAAACCTGAAATCTACTTTTTATAGGGAAACATGAGATATGCAAGCAATTACTCAGGTTTTGTAAAACTTAAAATGAGTATATCACAGCTTGACTCATTTTACAGCTATTTTAATTGTGATTTATCTTTTAAATGTATAACTTCACATTTATTAAAATGTCAGGGAGTAACATTTTAGCTCAGACTTATCCCGTAACTGCTATACACAAAAACCTTGTAATATATTACCATGTTCATTTATTGGTTCTCAGAAAAATAAGGCTCAAGGTTGCCTTTCTCTTTACAATGTAGTCTACCGTACACCCTGTACTCAAGGTGATCATTTATCCTCTTTGGTGTCCGTTTTCTCCGGTGAATTTACTAGATGTGTACTAGTATGTGTCAGAAAATACATTTGTGTCAAGACTGTATATTTTAGTTGCATTGTTCCCAATAAATTACCATACGCAATAGACCAACTAGATGTGTGAAGGTTCTTCCCCCCCATGACAATTGCTGGACATTCAACACTATAACCATTTTATGTGCACTGTATTTAGCAATGACTTTGTATCCTCCCCCCACCACCCCAGTCACCTCAAGGGAAGACCTTTAGAGCTTCCCAATAGATGCCAATGTACTTATAGGACTTGACTTATTTGCATCAGAAACAATTCACCATAAGGTGGCAGCACAAGTCAGTGGCATTCAAGGTGGTCAGTGTTGCCACCAACACTGATTTACTTGCAATTTTTTTCTTTGTGGGAAGGATGTGCAAAGCCATTTTAAAACCTCAAAGATTAAAGCGCTCCTTTGTTCTTGTGCATGTCATGCATGTTGGTCATGTGGTTTTTGTTCATTGAGAAAATAAAATCGGAACAGAGTGTAATATTATTAAACACTAAGCGTACTTTCAGAACTACATACCAACAAGCTCATCAACTTTGTTTGGAAAAACCTACACAAAAGGAGATCAACTTGGGGGCCTCTGCATTTGGTGACCAAAACACTAAAGCAGGAGTGCAAAGCTTTAAAAGCTTTTTGAACCTGTGCACCAGATTTATTATGTGGATGTCAGCCAAGGGCTGCAAATCAAGGCACTTGCAGGATACGTACGGTTGGCTTCCTCTGCTTAATTCTTTTAACAAGACAAAACAAATTTGGACTCACATAATTAATGAGCTCTGTCCAGTTTACCTTTTTAAAAGGGATCTCAAAGTAATGCAATTCAGCATAACCCATCATGAAAGACTCAATCTATAAACACTGGCTTGTTTTTTGAAGGTCTTTTAATCGTAGCTCAACAAAATGACGGACACCTCTCCCACAGATCACCTGAAAGAGAATGAGAACTAAATTAATACCTGACAGAATGCAAATATGAAGACAAACATTCCTATACATTTATATTCACTTGAGAGAAGTGCTTGTTCGGCTCCAAATCAGTTTTTGAACTAGTCGTCTCCATAGCTTAGAAAGCTAATCAGAGAGCTGAGTGTTATCCTCATGTATGAAGCCAAAAAGCATGTTGCTCTGGGGGTGGGAGTGAACCATTACAGTTCACCAACATACACCCCATGTGCAAATTTATATTTATTTAATTTAAATTTTCATGGCATATTTTGCCTTAACTAATGGCATTTAACTAAGGGCTATTAAAATGCGATTCAGAATTTTTCCCTAATATATCATGATCAAACCGATTAAAAAAAAAAAAAAATCGTTGTATGAAGTTTAGCTCGTATCGCCCACCCCCATCCTCACCCTGTGTTTAGTTCATCCTCCTGATCAGTCTGTTGACCTGGTCCTCTCGGTTGCCAGCGTCGCCACCTTCTACAAAGTGGGTGGTCTTCTTGTTCATGCCACCACGAGGGGATGACAGCTTGAAGGGCCACAGGAAGTTGTTGGCGGACTTGAAGTTCTTGCCAACAGTGTAGATTTCGTGAATCAGATCTTCAACACAGATGATGCCGTAGTCCCCTGCAAAAGTGAGGGACAATCAACCTCAATGTTCCCCTGCCTGCTATTGCCGCAGCACTACAAACTCTTGAAGCCAAAACTGATACCACTTAAATTTCCATAAGAAATGGTTACTAACAATGAAAATGGTAGAGTGCCCATTGGCCTAAATAATTGATGCATACAGAGTTGTAACACATAGACAACCAGTAGGACAAACTACCCTCAATATTAATTAAAAAAAAAAAAACATAGACACCCCTTGTCACAGTGCTGCCATTTCAGAGAAGTCAAGAGAAAACATTTATATTAACTTGAGAATTGCTTGTGTGGCTCCACATCAGTGTTTGAACTAGTCGTCTCCATAGCTTAGAAAGCTAATCAGAGAGCTGAGTGTTATCCTCATGTGTGAAGCCAAAAAGCATCTTAACCAACAACTGCTCTGGGGTTGGGAGTGCAACGTAACAGTTCACCATCATGCACAAATTAAAGCACCTTCAGCCTCCTCAGAAATTTTAGTGGAGCTATAGTGGAGTTTTATACTAAAGGGGATCAACCACATGAAAACATACCAAGAGTTTTTTCGACCAAGGAGTTGTCCGTCAGAGGAATGCGCTGCTTCTTGATCTTGCCAAATCCACGTTTGTAGATCAGCTCACGGACTGATTTCAGATTTGGGTACCTAGACAGACAACAAAATTGTTTGCATCAAACACAAGCAAAATCTGACAAGACATAAACATCTCCAAACTCTTTTTTTTGCAGACCATATGCACTAAGTTTGACCATTGTACTTGCTTTCTGCCCAAATAAGCATCATTCTGTGGAATGACTCACTATGGTTCATGTCTCATACCTGCACTGATCACAAACTTCCACATAACTGTATATGCACCAAACATTTCAGAATTCCAACCCAATTTCAGGGACAACATTTCAAATGTTCCTGTTATTTCTCAAGGAATCTGACCTTTCAAAACCTACAGGAACACAAAATACTTAACTCCACAGGTGGGGCCTAATTATTGAAAGGAAATGGAACAACATTACCCTGTCCCATTATAATAGGGCAGTTATGATTGACCAATTCAGGGGAAACCATCAACCGCACAACAAAACATTATAAATAAGCCTAAATAATTGAACATTCATGAGCTACACCATGCATACAGAGTTGGTACACATCCACAACCAGGAGGACAAAGCTACCCTCAAATTATTATAATAATAATAATTATATGTTGACACCAACGCCCCTTTTCGTCACAGTGCCACCATTTCAGAGAAGTCAGAAAACATTTATATTAACTTGAGAAAATTGCTTGTGTGGCTCCACGTCAGTTTTTGAACTAGTCGTCTCCATAGCTTAGAAAGCTAATCAGAGAGCTGAGTGTTATCCTCATGTGTGAAGCCAAAAAGCATCTTAACCAACACCTGCTCTGGGGGTGGGAGTGAAACGTTACAGTTCAATAACATGCACCATGTGCAAATTAAAGCACCTTAAGCCTCCTCACAGACATTTTAGTTGAGTTATTATAGTCATAAGTCCCAATTCCTTAATGTCAACTCTACTTATTTTGAAAGAGAACCTTAAACATTGAGCTTTTAATAGCCTTCACTCCAATACATGCTCATCTTGCATTATTCCAGTCTTCAGCTCAAAAATCTGCAAGAACACAACAGGTGTCATTCTTCGTTGGACAAAGAAACCACCTTGTTATTTAGGGGAACCACTCACCCCCATGCAATGTAGGGCTCTGCGATTCTGAGCATGTTGATGGAGGCCTTGTTCAGCTTCACAAACACACCGTTGAAGATCTGGCGAAGACGCAGGAGCTGCAGTACTTTGCGCACCTTGGGGCTGACACCGTTGATACTGAGGAGAATAGGAATGGGTCAACATCACACATGATGCCAAGGACAAACACAAGTACAAGTAGTCAACATGTGTGGTTTCAGATAAGATTTGGCTTATTTTCGAGTCAATCACCATGGTCGATATGACGGGGAAAAAAGAGAGAGCATCATAAACCACAACTTTCTCCCAGTTAGGTTCCAACAACTAGCAACAGTGTAGTTGCCACGCACTTCTATGGAACAGCAACTCACCCTCTGATCCTGATGACAAAGGCCAATTTGGGCTCAGCTGGGACGTAGAAGTTCCCAACTTTGCGGGCAGTCCTTGCCAAGCGGACCTCGCGCCTGTACATCTCCTTGTATTCCTTGTGGTAACATTCTGCCCTCTTGAAGATGAGCTTCCTGGTTACCTTGCGGGCCTGGAAACACCACAAATAATTATATGTTGACACCAACACCCCATCTCGTCACAGTGACACCATTTCAGAGAAAACATTTATATTAACTTGAGAGAATTGCTTGTGTGGCTCCAAATCAGTTTTTGAACTAGTCGTCTCCATAGCTTAGAAAGCTTATCAGAGAGCTGAGTGTTATCCTCATGTGTGAAGCCAAACCCCTTGCTCAACCAAGGGGGTAAACATTTATCAATGAAGTGATCATCCTTCAAAACAAAAGGTGACCATAATACCTGAAGTCAGAGCTCTTACCTTCTTCTCAGCCAGCAGGGTTTTAAGACGCATGGCCCTGACGATGCCATAGCGCTTCCGCCTCTTGAGAAGGCTTTCGGGGACTGAAGGAGCCTTCTTCTCGCTGAGAAAAAATAAGACCGATTATAACCACAAATAATTATATGTTGACACCAACGCCCCGTCTTGTCACAGTGCCGCCATTTCAGAGAAAACATTTATATTAATTTGAGAGAATTGCTTGTGTGGCTTCACATCAGTGTTTGAACTAGTCGTCTCCATAGCTTAGAAAGCTAATCAGAGAGCTGAGTGTTATCCTCATGTGTGAAGCCAAACCCCTTGCTCAACCAAGGGGGTAAACATTCATCATTTAAGTGATCGTCCTTCAAAACTATTGATAGCCAACAAGACGACGTTTATAAAGCTTGACCCATTGGCATTTCATCGCAAGTTCTCCGGCTAGAAGCGTAACTATCCAATCATCATAACATCACTCAGAAGTACGCAACGTGGCATGAAACTTCACTAGGTGGACACTAAACAACTGGATCTTAATACACTTTGTTACAACTGTAATGAAACGTTTCCTTGCTTAACATATCTTGCTGGCTCGCTTGCTAAGCTAACGGCATCGTAAACCGGTTGTTTCCCCATCATGGCGACTAGCTAGTTATTGTTTTAGTACAGTACTGCGAGCAGTAGTCTACTAAATTACATCAGAAACGTATCTTTATAGAGAGAAGCCGGAGCAAGAATAATTCACAACGTCGTTAATAGAAAACAAAATCAAATCAGCACAACTCTAGTCACACGTTTCCAGCATTTAGCCTCTTTAGCTAGCTACCTTCGTGGATCAAATACATCATCATGCACTGCTTTCTACTTTATAATACCACAATTGTATGCACAATATATCGATGTTCTTACAAACATTGTAATCTAAAACATTAGGGAAGATGCCAATTTGAATGATGGTTGAAGATTCAACAACAAGAAAAGTCACTTACGTTTCACCCGCCATTATCCCCACAGTAAAAGAGGCTAATACGCATGCGCATCGGGAATTTATACCTCGGGTCCGTGACGCTTCGTGTTGAGTAAAGTTTATAGGTATCCTTTTTAGTTGCCTGTGTTGCACAAAAATGGCAAGTTTTTTCACAATACAGTAACTAAAGCTATTGTCTAGGAGCAAGTGCACTGATTTAATAATTGTTACTTGCAGCAACTCTTAACCAAGCTGTCATTGGAGCGAACCATGTCTACTCTATTCGAGTCTCATTATTCCATGACCTATGGGGATTTACCAAGATCTACCCACTAGATTACAGCATTTGTATCTTTTTAGCATGCGCGGAAGCCACAAGGGGGACAGGAGCATTTATAAGCGCCTGGAAACGGCCTAACATTGATACAGCTTGTTTTTGCACTGCACGGATAGTTCGGTGCTTATACCTGTGGGGGCTAGCCAACAGTTCTGTGTTTAGTTAAAGGGTCACACGTTTGTTTTAACTTGCAAATTGGATCGTTTTAGTATAAGTTAGCGAGCAAGTTTTACAGTGTTAGTTTTAAATAGTTTACCGTGGGCGAACTTCAAGATGAATATTGCGCTTGAATTTGCTGTGGTTATGTTTAAAGTAGTTTGGTCCTTTGTGTTGGCGGGTACTAAGTGGATTGTCCGAACGAGAGAAAAGAGTGTCGTAGGACAGGTATGCCTGATTACTGGAGCTGGAAGCGGTCTCGGACGACTTTTTGCTAAGGAGTTTGCTCGGCGAGGTGCATCGCTTGTGTTGTGGGACATCAACCGACAAGGCAATGAAGAAACTGCCAATATGGTTCGTGATATCTACCGCGACATAACATCCAAAAGAGGTAATGTTCAGGTGGTTTACATGTGACTAAACGCATCAGACAAAAGTAGCCTATAATGTTATGTCATCAAATAAGGTGTAAAGTGATGCTTAGCTCTAACGAACATGAATGTCGTATCACTTTTTGCTGTTTATGGGTAAGATGGGTAACAGTTAAGATCATGAATGCTGAATGCATCAACCTCTGTCTCCAGAAATAACAGGAGGAATTGAAGACGTCCCTTTCCAGCCTCAAGTCTATACTTTTGTGTGTGACGTCAGTAAACGCGAGAGCGTATACTGCACAGCTGAGAAGGTACGAGCAGAGGTTGGCAACATCGACTTCTTGATCAACAACGCAGGGGTGGTGTCTGGGCACCACCTCCTCGAGTGTCCGGACGAACTCATCGAGAGAACAATGAAGGTCAACTGCCATGCACATTTTTGGGTAGGTTTCAAGGCTGACTTCAGAATAGATGAGAATCAGAGGTGTTTTATTTTGCCTGAGATGCAGTAGTAGCAGCAGCCTATTGCAGTGACATAGTAGTATAGAAAACCGTTTGGTTGATTGATCTACTCAGCTGTTGAGACCTGATGTCCACAACCTGAGACAGTTGTTTTTATTAGTTGATGTGTGTTTTCTACTGGTACCTGTGTGTCCAGTCTGGCTTTTAGTTGTCAGGTTTGTGGAACGAATGGCACAAGTCAGGACTGATCATGGGTTTGATAAGTCATGTTTGGCTCATTTTATGTATTTCATTCCTCAGACCACCAAGGCATTTCTCCCTAAGATGCTGGAGCAGAATCATGGGCATATTGTGACCATAGCTAGCAGCTTGGGACTGTTCACTACTGCTGGAGTGGAGGTTGGTGTTGCAATACGTTTTAAAGAATTTTACAAAGTAAAAAATGACTACAATGGTTTTGAATGGTTATTCGTTTCTTAATACTTTATCCTTCTTGCTCTGTCCTTCTCTCCATGTAGGATTATTGTGCCAGCAAATTTGGTGCGATAGGATTCCATGAGTCTCTGAGTCATGAACTGAGAGCCTCTGAGAAAGAGGGAATCAAGATGACACTTGTCTGTCCATTTCTTGTGGACACTGGCATGTTCAAAGGCTGCAAGATAAGGTATGCTATTGTTTTATAAGTACATGATGGGTCTATGTAGTCATCTTATTCTCAAGCACAGATTCAACACCGTATCTGCTTCCTCTTGTGCATTGTACAGTGCTCAAATGCACCAGATGTCTCATCGGACGCAGTTTGTCTGGAAGTAGTCTTGGAAAAGTTGTGGTAATGGGCAGTTTTTCTCTGGGAGCTAAACAGAATTTGTCCTCCTAACAGGAAAGAAATGGCTCCCTTCTTCCCCCCTCTTAAGCCAGAGGATTGTGTGACTCGGGCCATGAGAGCAATCCTGACCGATCAACAAATGGTCTGCACGCCACGAGCCATGTATGCGGTCACCTTCATGAAAACGTGAGTGTTCATATTATATTACCTGCTCCAGGGCTAATGCTGGACAATGTTTACTATGATGGTGATGCTGTGTGTGTGTGTGTACAATTTCTGACTCCCAGTTTTGATGTCTTGCAGGATTCTTCCATTTGACGCCATTGTTTGCATGTACCGGTTCATCGGAGCAGACAAGTGCATGTACCCATTCCTGGATCATTGTAAAGAATCGATGAACAACAACGAAACCAAGATTGGGAGCTAATCTTTGTATGTTCAAAGACTGTGCTACCAGTGCTGTTTTCATTGGGTCTGATTTGAAAGGTTTCACTTGGAACTTAAATGGCTACATCAGTGATGTAAATTAAGTTTGATTTGAATCAGATAAGGTTCAAAGCAGGTAATTTCTATAGCTTAAGGTTTATATTCAGCTTCTTAATCAAAAACTGCAGTATGTTACTGTGTGATTGTCTTTACAAAATCATTTTTGTTCAATGCTCACCCAATATGACCTTAGTACCCAACATTCCAAGGTTAATGATGGCCTAACTTGTAAAGGCATGTCTACCTTTCTCCCTTTTGTTGTGGGAGACATTGACATAAATATATATCATGAGAGAAGCTGCTCAATCAAGTAATGCTGGTATTCTCATGCTAAGTGGATGAAAGGCTCTTAACTCCACTGGAAGTGCCTTAAAATTATTTATGTATGTTTTTTGTATGTTAATAAGCAATAAATGTGTCAAAAACAAAAAACCTGTCTGGCTAGTTTTGTATCCCAACACCTGGTT
The DNA here is from genome assembly GCF_963457725.1 of Sprattus sprattus. Classification (NCBI taxonomy): domain Eukaryota; kingdom Metazoa; phylum Chordata; class Actinopteri; order Clupeiformes; family Clupeidae; genus Sprattus; species Sprattus sprattus. Next base: position 1,699,194 of record NC_137923.1, on the reverse strand, counting down.
TTCTGTCATCAATTTTATGTTGACTAAGAGAATGAACTATGAAAAGATCAATCTGTTAAAAAAAAAAAAAAAAAAAAAACTAAATTAGAAAAATTTGGGACGGTATTTTAACTTAAAACAGTGATTTATAAACTGTTTGACCTGTTTTACATTGAAAACAATACAACAGCACATTATTGATGTTTTACCTTTTACATTTGATTACCTTGAAAAAACAAACACTTCAATTACAATTCTTCCAACATATTTAAAAAAACTTTGTAATGTTGCTATTCCTTTAACACAACACTAAGGCCCAATCTCAATACTTCCCCTTACCCCTTATCTTACCCCTTACCCTCGAAATTGCGCATTCATGTGAGAGCTAGTGGTGTCTCAATACCCAACTTGATCAAGATTAAGGGGTAAGATTAAAGATGCTTAAAAAAAAAAAGGTGAAGACTAAGACAAGATTAAGCAAAAGGGGCAAGGAGAAGAATCGAGATTCGGCCTAAAGATGCTTTGGGACTGAAAACACACAGTGATGAAGTGTTTCAGGTGTAACTTTTTCCCATTCTTCCTGCAAACAAGTCTTGAGGTATGCAACAGTACAGGGTCTTTGTTGTCCCAGTTTGCGTTTCAAAATGCGCCACACATTATCTATTGGGGATAAGTCAGGACTGCGGGCAGGCCACTCCAGCACCCGCACAGTCTTCTTCCTCAACCATGCCTTCGAAATGTGTGCAGAATGTGGTTTTGCATTGTCTTGTTGAAATATGCATGGGCGTCCCTGGAAAGGATGTCAACTTGAAGGCAGCATATGTTGTTCCAAAATCTCAATGTACTTTTTGGCATTAATGGTGCCATCACAGTGTAAGTGTAAGTTACCTATGCCAAGGGCACTGACACAACCCCATACCATGACAGACCCTGGCTTTTGGACCTGTTGCTGTTAACAGTCTGGATGGTCCTTTTGTTCTTTTCGGATCACACGACATCCATTTCTTCCAAAAAAATACCTTAAATATTGATTTGTCTGACCACAATACACGTTTCCAGTGTTTGATGGTCCATCCAAGATGCCTCCAAGCCCAGAGAAGTCGACGGCGCTTCTGGACACGGTCAACATAAGGCTTCCTTTAGGCACATTAAAGTTTTAACTGGCATTTGTGGATGTCACTACATATTGTAGTGCTTGACAAAGGTTTGCCAAAGTAATCCTGAGCCCATGTGGTTGTATCGCCTAAAGATGAAGGCCCTTTACGCACTGAAATTCATCCAGATTCCTTGAACCTTTTAATTATGTTTTGCACCTTGGAGGGTGAAATATCCAAATCCCTTCCTATCTTTCGTTGAGAAACAATGGTTTTAAACATTTCAATAATTTGCTCTACAAACTGGAGATCCTCGGCCAATCTTTGCTCCTAAAGGAGATATAACTAGTTTCAAATCACATCATTATTCAATTATTCTACCTCATAACTACCCCTAAATTGCCTCTGTCCCAACTTTTTTGGAATGTGTTGCAGGCCTGAATGGATGTATATCAAGGTACATTTATAAATCACTGCTTTCTTTTTTTATTTGCATTTTCCATACACTGTTTATTTGAGTACGGGTTCCTTTACTTGATAACAGTATGTATCTGGGCCATTAACTTAAAAAAGATCATCTGATTCATTTCAGAGTATACTGTGTGAATGATAACACTGAGGTGGAAAGGAAATTGATAGTAAAGACTATGGGACCTGCCCATCAGGGAAGAGTGTGTGGGCGAGTCTCCCACCCACACACAACAGCACATGTCATGAACAGCTACGCTATCAGGCTCATGTTGCCCTTTCTTTTCTGACACCTTGACGTAGCCTTAATTACACAAACAATATACTTATTTTCCTCTAGCGATGTTTATAGCTACAATACTTCACAAAAGAGAATGAAAACAAATATGGAAATTGTGTAAAGAGAGACATTTGAAAGCAAATCTCTCTGCTTCTTTTACCCTCCCTCTCCCTGCTCTGCAAGGCCCATTACCTGTGTTCTAGTGTTCTACTGACATCATGGAGGCTCTATCCCTGACAAAGCCTCTGTGAGTATCTGATTGATTAAAAGCTTAGGTTCGTTGAGAAACCTCTTCATGTGATATATCTGTTATGTTCAATGCAAAAGCTACCTAATGAGCTGAAAGGGAAGTCATCTCTGTGGGTCTAATCTTGACCAATGAGCTCATCTTTAAAAATACAAATTCTATAATGACACTATATCCAGCTCTGTGCCAATATTTGAGTAGTTTTTTTAAGATGGGAATTTTCTGCCATCTGCAGAAAAACCTAGAACTATATTCTAAAAATATTAGCATGCTTACGTAATGAGAAGTGGATATGACTCCATGCAGGAAGACTCCATGTGATCACGCACAGGAATCTCCCATTTGCATGCTAACTATCCACCATATAGTTTTCAACTATCAAATCATCACGGAGGGACAGCCAAGCAGAACCCCTCGTTTTCAAAGATGCATCATGGCTGAGAGATAGTGGCTGGGAATTACCGTATCTCATTCAGTCAAATCGGGAGGAGGGGATGCCTCCTGTTTCCATTCTCAGTTGTGGGAGGGAATGCCATGACATTACTTAGTCAGCCTACGTTTGCATAATCTGATATATGTGGAAGCTATCACTGTGGATGGAAGGCGGAAGTCAAATGCCAGCCTTGACTTTTCTCATCTATTAGTGTTTCCTTGCCTGGAGAAGACTGGGATACCTCTCCATCCATCACAACAGTCAAAGCAGCATGGAAAAGATAGAGGAGGTCTCCCATTCACTGAGGGAAACCTGCAGGAAGAACTAAGATGTTGCAATGGAAAAGTGTAGACAGATGGAATTATTCTGTTGTAATGCTTGTTAGTATATACATTTGGAAAATGAAGACACCATGCTTAACAGGGAACTAACATGCACAACTTGTCTAACCAAAGTGACACAGTACAGTTCGCCTATAGAGTCAAGGTAATAATTAAATGGCAAACTTTGTGACACAAACCTCTATAGCATACAGGTAATTAAGACAACCAGTTATGGACTTCATTTGAAAGAGCTTTTTATATCATAGTCATGTCCACTGTCCAGCAGTGAGTCACTGTACAACTGTTCATATGCACTTGTTCATATAGAGACATACCATATGGAGAAAGATCATAGTGTTTCCCAATGTTTATCATGACATAATCACCGCACACTGCCTTTAGAGCCTTATGAAGATGCAGGATAGTTTGTGGACAGTTTGCTCCTTAAAACAATGTTATTGGTCTAATGTTGATGGCATAATGAAGTATTGACCAATGTCAAATACCAGCACCAGTACCCATGTTTTACCAATGTACCAATGTGTCTTATTTATATTTACATTCGTTCAAAGTTTTCATGTCACAAAATTTAAATAGATGCATAGAATCACATGAAAAAATCAGTCAAAAAGAAAAAGCGATAATTTTAGACTATTCTTTTTTTAGTACATAGTCAAACATTATTGACATTTGATTGTAATTGATGAAGCTATGTGAAAACGATAACAGAAGACACACATGAACGTAGAACTGTGCTAGACTTTGAACCCTCTTTTGAATATAGTCCTCTTGCCTATAGAGGGAATACATAATAGGAGGATATCAAAAAGTTAATGTGCTGCATTCAAGTTGTAAAAATTGTCACCACATTCACAGGAGATCCATGTTTTCTTAAATATAGGACAATAATCAACATAATCATAGCAACCCAAAGAAACCCTAAGGAATTGTTCATCTTGACTTGGATTTGAAACAAAACATGTTCTCAACATTTCACTGGACCCCTCGTAAAGTGGTCCGCAAGGTAATACAGGTGATTTCCCGTCACCTTCTGAATGAGTATCAGCGATGTAAGACAATACGTGGAGCAGCTGGCAAATCCCATCCGCAAGTTAGATGACAGCAAACAATGAATAGGACGGGACTTGATAGGATTGAGGGGGAATTAAACAAAGTTAATCATCATAGGTAAACATGTGGTTGCATGTTATGTGGCAGGTGTGGTTGCATGTTATGTGGCAGGTAATTTATATCCACTGGAGTACAGCAGGCTGAGCCAACCCCACAGAGTGTTGACTGTCTAGAGGATTACTTCAAGATAAGGATAAGCAACCTGCATATAATTCTATCAATCATTATGTGACTTTCTATATTCAATCTGATAATACTGTTTGTGTGCATAGACAGCTAAGTTTTAGACTCTGTGTGCTTAGAGCACAGTATAAACTACTGAAAAATTAGCTGAAAAATGTACAGCACATTAACTTCTGTGATGTAGCTAACATTCCAGTAATTCAGTGTTCCAGTAGTTGGCTGACACTTCTGGTATTTGACTAAAAGCACAAGCTGTTCGGATGTGTTGTCACTGTAACCTACACTTCTTGGAGAGGCCAAAATGGGCACTCTGATGACAGGTGTGTGATCTTCACCATCCCTGTCTTGACGTCTGAGCACATGTATGGAAAACCAGCAGTGTCAAGGTTGAACCCCATCATACATCTGTTCTCTTCCCATGCCTAATTTGTGATATAAAGCCATGCAGCATCATTATCACAGATGCATTCCTTTACATCTTGTGCAGCTGCAGCAGGGTTTCCTATCTCCTCATCTCTCCATGAGCGTCTGTTGGAGCACTGCTGATCTATTGCATTACTGCTCTGGAAAGATGGCCAGGCATTTCAAATCAACTGGTCTTCCCTGGAGGACCTCAAAGCTTGGAAAGCGCTCATTCATTCATAGGAATCAATAAGAGGGGAGATATAGTGTGACAATGCTTCAGTGATTGGAGCTTAAAATAAGAATGAGAAGAATATGAGGTCTAATTGACCTTATAATCAATTACTGAAAATATTGTGATTTATTTGGTCTTGTAATTGTCAGAAAACATAGTTAAACACACACTGAGAGTCTTGTGGACCCCCTGCAGGCAGCTCAACTCACAGAATAATGGGAATTCTGAGGTTGTAAGATCCATGGAATGGCTACAAGGATTAACTGGCGTCATGTACTCTTCTTTGTACAAATCATTGTTAATAAAACAGCATGGGGCCCTAAAGAAAAAGTCTGATATCAAAAGACATGGGTATAAGTTATTCATCTTATTATACAAGAGCCATGTAATGGATAATGATGGAATGAATTCCTCTGTGAACGTTTTGAAGAAATAGTGTTGAGAGCATCATGCCTGTGATCAACAATGCATCATCTTCCATTTATTTACAGCTTTCTTAAGAAAACACAATTACTAGTTAAAAATTATGTAATTCCTCTGTTACAATCTCAAAGGGTCATTTCAAATCAAAATGGAATACATTTTACATCGTAAAGGATCCAAGTAATATCAGTGAACAGACTCTTCATTTGTAACCGTTAATCTCTGGAAAGTGTCGTTGCACTGCCCTCTAGGGTACAATATATATTATTGACTCCTTTTCTGATCTTGCATTTCAACTGTTTTAGATAATTCGTAACACTGTGATAATGTGTTTATGGACTCTATTGTGCCTTCAGGTCCCATAGTTTTCCAAAAGACATTTTTACTTGTTGGTTTTTACCACCAAAGAATATGTATGCACTCCATTAAAGTCAATTTCATAATAGCACTATCTATCCACTCCTTACATTACTGAACCATTTATGTTATATGTTTCAAATAAAAGGGTTTGTGGAATATGTAAAGTATCCATGCACAATAATCTCCTTGTTCTTATAGGAAAAATGCCAAACACACTCTTACAGCAGAAGCAACTGGGAGAAGTTTTCAAAACCAGAAATGAGAAAATGACTGTCCAGCACTTATGAACAGTGCCTATAGTTTTCACCCCCTCGGATGTTTAACCCTTTTATTGCTTTTATGAATCAATCATGGTCAATATAAGTTGGCTTTTTTGACAGAAAAAAACACCAAAAAGCTCTCTTTAATGTCAAAGTGAAAACAGATTTCTACACAGTTATGTCAATTACATAAAAATATGTAATGAAAAATAAGTGATTCCATAAGTATTCACCCCCTTTAAAGTGACTGACCTAATTTAACAGAGGTCCAGCCAATTGGTACTATAAGTCTCACAGTTAGTGAAATGGGGATCAGTGTGCAGTGAATGTGTCTCAAGTGATTGTAGTATAACGACACATGTGTCTGGAAGGCCCATTCACTGGTCAGTATTCAGTATGAAGACCAAAGATCTCAGTATAACTAGAGACTTTGCATACAACAACTTTTGCCCGGGTTCTTCACCAATCAAAGCTTTATGGAAGAGAGCCACTGTTGAAAAAAACTCATATGAATTATCGACTAGAGTACACCAAAAGGCATGTGGGACACTCCATGGTCAAGTGGAAAAAGGTTCTGCGGTATGATGAGACCAAAGTGGAGCTGTTTTTCAACAGTGGCTCTCATCCATAAAGCTTTGATTGGTGAAGAACCCCGACAAAAGCTGTTGTATGCAGAGTCTCTCCCATCTCAGCTACTGAAGCTTGTAACTTCTTCAGAGTAGTCATAGGTGTCTTGGTGGCCTCTCTCACTAGTCTCCTTCTTGCACTCACTCAGTTTGTGAGGACAGCCTGCTCTAGCCAGATTTACACCTCCAGCCATATTCCTTTCATTTCTTGATGATGGATTTAACTGAATTCCAGGGGATGTTTAGTGCCTTGGACATTTTTTTTATCCTTCCCCTAACTTATTAGGGCCTGAGCTGCTGTAGGCAGCGAAGCCCTATTGTATTTCTATGGTTTATTATTATTCTGATTTTTAAATTGCTTGAAAACTCACCAAATTTGGTATGGACATAATTACACGAATTCTAAGATCTTTTGCGTTTAAAATTTTATGGGGCGGGGCAAAATGGCTCTGTAGCGCCCCCTAGAACCCCCTACAACACTGCAAATACCCCTATGCATTGGGGTTAGTTTGGCATAGCAAAAAAAGGAATCTGCAAACTTTTTTGTCATGCCCAGACGCACCAAAAAGTGTATTGACGAAATGGTGGCAGGTCAACAGGAAGTCGGCAATTTTGAGTGGAAGTGGCGTTTTTACCTGTTTTTGGCCCTTTTCACACCTCGCATCTGATCGAACTCCTCCTACAGATTTAATGGGAATGACTTCAAACTTGGTGAGGATACTCTTCAGCCATGGGGGATGAAATTGTATTACCAGATTTTTGAATTTCTCAAAGGTGTGGGCGTGGCAGTCCCTCAAACTTTTACGACTCGCCGATGCTCGCCACAAAACGCAAAGTCACTTATAACTCCAGCCTGCATTGTCCGATCCTGACCAAACGTCACAGGGTTATAGCTGGACCCGGCCTGAACGCAGACATATGCCTATAGTGCCACACGCCTATAGCGCCACCTGTTGGTGGTTGGAATCGTTACTCTGTTCCCACACCTCGCATCTGATCGAACTCCTCCTACAGATTTAATGGGAATGACTTCAAACTTGGTCAGGATACTCTTCAGCCATGGGGGATGAAATTGTATTACCAGATTTTTGAATTTGTCAAAGGTGTGGGCGTGGCAGACCCTCAAACTTTTACGACTCGTTCTTCATGATATTCCATGGAAAACTCACCAAATTTGGCAGGGATGTTATGCCGGGTATTATAAGAACTTTTGCGTTGATGGAATTTTTGGGCGGGGCAAAATGGCTCTATAGCGCCCCCTAGAACATTGCAAATACCCCTATGCATTGGGGTTAGTTTGGCATAGCAAAAAAATAATTCAGCCAACTTTTTTGTCATGCCCAGACGCACCAAAAAGTGTATTGACGAAATGGTGGCAGGTCAACAGGAAGTTGGCAATTTTGAGTGGAACGTGCGTTTTGACTGCGTTTTGGCCTGTTTACATACCTCGCATCTGATCGAACTCCTCCTACAGATTTCATGGGAATGACTTCAAATTTGGTCAGAATACTCTTCAGCCATGGGGGATGAAATTGTATTACCAGATTTTTGAATTTCTCAAAGGTGTGGGCGTGGCAGACCCTCAAACTTTTACGACTCGCCGATGCTCGCCACAAAACGCAAAGTCACTTATAATTCCAGCCTGCATTGTCCGATCCTGACCAAACGTCATAGGGTGGAAGCTGGACCCGGCCTGAACGCGGACATATGCCTATAGTGCCACACGCCTATAGCGCCACCTGTTGGTGGTTGGAATCGTCACTCTGTTCCCACACCTCGCATCTGATCGAACTCCTCCTACAGATTTAATGGGAATGACTTCAAACTTGGTCAGGATACTCTTCAGCCATGGGGGATGAAATTGTATTACCAGATTTTTTAATTTCTCAAAGGTGTGGGCGTGGCAGACCCTCAAACTTTTACGACTCGCCAGTGCTCGCCAAAACCACAAAGTCACTTACAAATCCTACCTGCATTGTCCGATCCTCCCCAAACTGCATAGGGTGGACGCTGGAATCGGCCTGAACGCATACATATGCCCATAAGGCCACTCCCCTATAGCGCCACCTGTTGGTGGTTGGAAACATTACACATTCTCCGACCTTGACCAAACTGCATAGGGTGGACGCTGGACCCGGCCTGAACGCTTACATATGCCCATAATGCCACTCGCCTATAGCGCCACCTGTTGGTGGTTGGAAATATTGCACATTGTCCGATCCTGACCAAACTTTATAGGCTGGACGCTGGACCCGTTCTGAACTCAGATATATGCCCATAATGACAATCGCCTATAGCGCCACCTGTTGGTGGTATGAAAAGTCACTTTCTTTATTCTTTGCGCTGTATTGTTGTGATGTGTCGATGTACGTGGCATTCTCACGGCTCACTCCACGCTTGACGGACGGCTGTGCGGTGCACGTCTGCCATCGACCAGCGCCGTGCTCAGGCCCGCTCATCACTGCTTGCAGTTTTAATTATTATTACTTTTCAATAACCTTTTCTCCGAGTTGCTTGGAGTGATCTTTCGTCTTCATGGTGTAACTGACATAACTGTGTAGAACTCTGTTTTCTCATTAAAGAGGGCCTTTTTGTGATTTTTTTGGGTGTCAAAAAGGCCAACTATATTGACCATGATTGATTTATAAAAGCAATAAAAAGGTAAAACATCCCAGGGGTGAATACTTATGCAAGGCAAGTAAACTAAATAAATGTTGGTAAATTAGAATGAAGAACCTACAGGGAAGAGTGAGTAGTTATTCTAAGAACACATACAGCAATGAATGAAAAATGGCAAATGATAGTTCAGACCATATTTATTTTCAGTATTGTTCAAGTTTGAATTAAAACATTATAAGACCATATTCAAAATGTGTCTAAATTAATCCTGAATTGCTCAGGTTATGTAACAAAAGATGTTGAAAACTATTCATAGATTTTTATATCAATAATGATGTCCATTCACATTTCAGTTCAAATGCTGCTCATGCAAGTAATCTATATATGGAATACTAACCTTATTAATTCAAAAGAATTCTATAAAATGAATTAAATCACCCATCCAGAAACTGAGTGACACAAATAATAACATGGAGAAAATAGTATTCACTCATGATGAAGGCTGCTAGAATAGACTATGCGACACACAATGTCCAGCCTCCTCAGAAAAATATCTATAAATAATAAGAAAACATAAGAGGTATCTTACAGACAATGATGTTTATTCCCATATCCCTACACCATGTCAAACTGATGCAGTAAGTCCTGATAAACAAATTACCTGACATCATACAACAATGTATAAAATGGCAAGCATATAAAATACCCAACACACTTTTGGATTTTACAGTGTAAGGGTAGATGCCCTATGCCTATTAGTGATTTAACAATCTAAGAAGTTTGCTGCCATTAGGAGTTCCAAGGCAATCTCTGGGGCAATAGGGAATTCTGGGATTTCTGTAGAGCTGTTGGTGTAACGCACTTTGTATGTAAAATACATGTAGACTTTGGACAGCACGTGTGATGGAATCTCTCTGAAGTGGATCTCGTTTGTTTCATTTTCAGCAAACTGACCTAGAGAGACAATATAGAAGGGAGACAGCATATTATATTATAGAATATTCATAATTCTGAATTTGAGTGACCAAAATCAGGGGGCAGATGTATGTATGCTGTGGAGCACAACGCAAACGCTGATCTAAACCTGTGGCTGATCCCATAAGCAACGCATGCCACCGCCCCTCTATCTGTGATTTGCAGCGCCAATAATTAGAAGGGGTAATTAATCATAGGCACATTTGAGAAGAAGCGCTGTCGATGAATCATGAATTAAGAAACTGATGCCAGAAAAGGAAACAAAAATTTGTAATCAGGAAATAGATAAACACTTGTAACAAGGCGTCATCAAACAGAGGTATAAATCAGGCAGTGATTCTACACCACTAAAAACACTATGTGTGCGGTTATGACAGACACAATCAATAGTGTAGCAGGCAGCTAAATGTAGGGAAGTGGATGGAGTGAAAGAGACATGGCAGGACATAAACAAACATCAACTGAAGTCAAGGTTGCAAAAGGTAGAAATTAGCAAAATTCAGAATACTGAATCCATTGTTTTTAAAAGTTCCCCCCAGGCACGCATCGAACATGCAATCTGAATTAGGCCTACACCTAGTTTTAAAACGCTAAAAAGTTTCAGTGCAAACAGACGTGCACTCTCCCCCTCAGTCTTATACAGACAAACAGGTGCCTAATCAGCTGCTCAGTGCGTATCTCCTTCCATAATTTTGCCCAAAACCCTCCCATGAATGTACAGTCGTGGCCAAATGTTTTGAGAATGACACAAATATACATTTTCGCAAGGTTTGCTGCTTCAGTGTCTTTAGATATTTTTGTCAGATGTTACTATGGAAGACTGAAGTATAATAACAAGCATTTAAGGGTCAAAGGCTTTTATTGACAATTACATGAAGTGGATGCAAAGAGTCAATATTTGCACTTCTGGGCCACATCCTGACTGATGCTTTGAGTTTGTCAGAATTTGTGGGTTTTTGTTTGTCCACCCGCCTCTTGAGGATTAACCACATGTTCTCAATAGGATTAAGGTCTGGGGAGTAGCCTGGCCATGGACCCAAAATATCGATGTTTTGTTCCCAGAGCCACCTAGTTATCACTTTTGCCTAATGGCAAGGTGCTCCATCATGCTGGAAAACATTGTTCATCACCAAACTGTTCCTGGATGGTTGGGAGAAGTTGCTTTCAGAGGATGTGTTGGTACCATTCTTTATTCATGGCTGTGTTCTTAGGCAAAATTGTGAGTGAGACCACTCCCTTGGCTGAGAAGCAGCCCCACACATGAATGGTCTCAGGATGCTTTACTGTTGGCTTGACACAGGACTGATGGTAGCGCTTGCCTTGTCTTCTCCGGACATGCTTATTTGCTGATGCCCCAAACAATCGGAAAAGGGGATTCATCGGAGAAAATGACTTTACCCCAGTCCTCATTACCCCAGTCCACCATCAGATTTCATTATTGTGGATTCACAGGAGTTGTGAATGTTAATGACATTTATAGTTAATGCCATGATCTGGAACATGCCACATAATCGATCGTGTTATATGTTTTGTTGTTGTATTTTTTGGATTTGTTTACATGTTAAGATTCTCGTTGGAGATAGGCAATACCCAGCCCATTTCAACTTCGGCCTCTAGGCTTAATTTAGGCTAAGTATGTGGATATCATCGTAGATGATGGAGGACATTTGCATTAATTGAACTCCGGCAGTGAATGTGTACTGGCTACAGAAAAATGAAATAAAGTTTGCATATATTAGAAATAGTTCATGCTTGGTGTATTTTAAACGTTTATTTTTAAATGTCAGTTAGTGGTCACAATCAGTGCTATAGCCCCTAAATACTTGTCTAAAATCATATTATTGTGATGTCACATATTTTAGTAGAGCCCACAGCACTCCCGGCATGAAAGAGGTTCCAGCGCGCCTGTGTGTGTCATTCTCAAAACATTTAGTGTCATTCTCAAAACATTTAGCCACGACACTATGTCAGTCAGAAATGCACAACTTGTCATGCGCTTCTAGGACAGACAGAATGCGATTTTAGCCATGTGCGGTCCGTTTTCAAGGACTACCATGCGATGCGACAAAATCTTGTCTTAAACATGCTAGCATGTTAGTATATATTTTTTCGTTTATTTGGGTCTATGACCATCTTGGGCAGGAGGAAGAGAGGCAGACGGAGAACCACCTGGAGAAGAACCACAGAACAGGAGATGAAGAAAGAAGGGTTGTCCTGGCAACAACTGGAGCGGAGGGCCCAAGACAGGAGAGGATGGAGGGGCATTGTCGATGGCCTATGTTCCTCTGGGAACTTAAAGGCCTAACTAACTAACTAACTCTATGACAATCTCACTCCTCACTTCGGGAAAGCTTTGGGGAAATGATCAGTTTCGGAGATTAATTATACATCGTGTTTAATTTGCTGCACAAAGCAGTGTTTTGTGCTCTTTGCCCACTTACCTGGACCACTCAACATTGCCTTGATTGTGCCTGAGGTCAGCGCGTGTTCTCTCTTCACAATGAACTCGTGGCCATCTGAGGAAATCAACTTCACGTACGTAGCATCTGGCCCCTCACAGCCGCCGTACGTCTTTTCTTCACCATCTGAATGGACATAACAGCTGAGTTTATAGTTAAATGGCCTTCCTGTACAATTTGAACGTGTAAAACTGTAACGTGTCTGCTAACTAAAATGGACATCACACAACATATTTATTTTGCTTACCCATCATGTCTCTTTACAGTTGTCACCCTGAAGTTTCACCACTAAAAGGAAAAATCACGAGAGAATAAATAGCAAAAATATACGGTTACAATTCATTGCCGTACACCACATCTTTATGAAACCACGTCTCTCTCTCAGACTGGTTACAGTGACGGTAGGCTTCAGGTATTCAGCGTAATACAATATATGTATCTTATGCCTGTATGAGCAAGCACATGAGATGGTTAACTTTATCCATAGGCTCTATTTAGCTTAGCTATCCTTGGTTTGCTAGCAAGCTCTACAGACTTGCGCATCACCCTATTGAGGAAGAAAACTACGTTTATTACTGCCATGGCAGCTAATGGTAATTGTTAATATGCCCTCCTCCATGTATTATAGTATTATAATATATTAAAATAGTCCCATGTATCATGGTTAAATACTCACATTCACCCACCACTCAACTTCGCAGTACAGCTGCCGACTGGGTGAGAACGCCGTTTCTACCGACTCTGCATCTTTATGTCAAAATAAACGCCTCCTGATGGTGAGAGGCTTTTGTGTCCATAAAGTGGCCTTATCTATTTGTGTCCTATCAGTGATTGTTCTCTGTATTGTAGGCGTACAGGTAGCTCCATAAGGCATAGGCCAATAGTGTAAACAAGATAATAACATGGCATTCAGACGATATCCTTTAAAACAAATATGTTTTTGTTATGTTGTGGCATGTGTGTTTTCGTTTAGAACGCAAGTGTCATAAGATTGTGGGACTGAAAACATATTCACAGCCTGTAAGGTATAATACATTCAGTTAAATTCCATTCAAAGTTATTAATAATGCACATTCATATTGGCAGATGAATTCATACATGCATCAGGATGAGCATGATAGCATACATGTACAAACATAACATGGTATGTACATGATACATGCAAAATTGATTGTGGAGAAGGTGGACAGAGATCATTCAAGAATTGTAGAACAGCTTAGTGGGTATACAGTTTGCTCGTATGGTTACTATTACAAGGGTAAGTAGAAGAATGAAACTATGGTGTTACAAGACTAGGGGGTAGAATAAGTGCATGACAGTGTGGTTGGGGTGGGTAGGTATAGGTCGAGTGTTTCTGCAAGTAGGTTAGGTGGAGAGACTACAGCAGCATCCCACAGCGGAGATAGTCTACAGTAGAGTGGAAGAAAGAGACAAAGTGAGGGGGTAGAGTTCGGCAGCCATCTGCATTTGCCAGCAAAGGTAACACTATAAGGGAAAGAAAATTTGGTTAGTAAACATCAATTTGATAAATAGATAAATGTAGGCAAACTGTGGGATAATTGATATGTCACTGTCCCCTTTTTTATGAGAGTAGTATATCTGCCCATGAAGTAGACTGTTGGGTACAAGTAATGTCAATATTAGATATACAAAGTTCCCTAAATGGTAAATAAAGTAATAACATATTTTATTGTGCCAGATGTAGATTCAGTACAACTAGTAATTTAGATGGAAACTGACATTTAATTGGTGGTAGGGACTGAAGATTTTTTTTAAAGGGCTTTTATTTTGACTGTTGTTCTGCCTGGCAACCTGGTGGCATGTTGCAGCTCTTGATGGTAGCTGGGGGCTGGCTTGACAACAAAATAATAAAACACTACCACCCTCTGGATAGGAGTGAGAATGGATCTGAAAGGCATTTTTATCATTTTATCATAACAAATACTATTTTCATATGTTTTATTTTGTATGTTCCATGTTATATGTCTGAGGTCCCTTCCCCCCTCCTGTCTTGCCTATACTTGTCTTTTGTTCTCTATATTTGGTAATATATGAGCAACTAATTGTAATTACATACCAATCTCACTTCACTGTTTGTTTCTCTATTTCTACTTCCCAATGTAGGTCTAGTTATTAAGTACATAATGTTTTGTTGTAATATGTTATATATATATATATATATATACATACATATATATACAAAAAATTGTGTAATATGTAGTGTTTCCAGTCTAAAACCATGCTTTCAGGAATTACGTTATTCTAAATACATGGCAAAAATAGTTTTAGAATAGCCATGTGCATTAGGCTACATGCTGCTTATTTCTCTTTTAAAACAAAATATATGTATTGCACTTCTGACGCTGAACCATGAACTCCCCTTGTCATCCCAAACGGGCTGCCCATAACATTTACTGAGCTTCATGCACTTCATTCTTTAATGTGTCTGTATGGTCTGTGCATGTAAGATTGTCATTGGAATAGATCTGTAGGAATGTGTGGGACTCCACCCTTTCCAACTTGACCTTGTGTGTTTTTCGAGCATTGTCTCCTTTGCTCTTCACCAGTGAGGATTAGAATCTCCACAGCACAGGCCAAGAATCCTCCACTGTAATGTCCTCCAGACTGTTCTCACCACAATCTGTAGATTTGGGTCTCCCTTCCACAGAGCCCCATCATCTGCAAACAATGATTGGACTATTTCAGGGCTAACTTTAGAAAATAAATCATTGATCATAATGGAGAACACAAGGGGCTAATGACACATCCCTCAGAATTCTCTCAAAATGTTCTGAAGAGAACGGATCTCATGTGAACTTGGCTTGGCTTGGCTCCCTCTCATTATACTTCCGTCCCCTGGTTTAAACCATTTAAATACCACCGCCAGTCATGAATGCATGCTTCCAAATTTCATGAGGCATCCAAATATAATAAACTATACAAAATATGGTCCCACTCTTTCAATACACCATAGATAATACTGTGAACACGCAAAGGAAGGTCCTGAGGCATCTCTTGTGTGTTGCCATGTTGGTTATTAGTAGTTATAATGGCCCAGTCTGCCACATACAGACTAATGTTTTAAAACCTTTGTTATTATGTCTTAGATATTTTAACAGTGTCAACAGCCCTGAATGCCTTTGTCTCCCGATTCACACCTCACTATTTTTTATTTTTTTTATGTCATCAAAATCACAAATGTTTTAGTTTTTTAATCCAAGTCTGACACCTCTCGAGCTCTATCTGCAAAGAAATAACGTATAAACCCATGATGACAAGTTGTTCTCTCTACTCTTTTCAGAGCTTTATTCTGAGCAAAATGCGTCACTAGAGGTCACTGTCAACTACTGCAATATGGCCTGTTCCTTTGATGAAGGACTAAAAAGCTTTACGCAAGTCATGATTATAACAGCTAAATATATCTCACAAGCATTATTAGATTACCCACACTTTCATACTGGTACATAACTGAACCTGTGGTAGTATTGCACATGTATGATATACCTACATGCCAAATATATTAATAGACAACTTTACATTTCCAACACCATTGCAGCACAACCTGTTCCTTTTATGTTAATTCATTTTGTGATATCTTGAGGATGCCCACTGATGTTCTCCACACATCCCATACAGGTGTTTGGTACAGATTTAGTATTGGTAACTTAGGAAGACAGTGCACATTGACCTCAGAGGACCTGTGCCCCTTCAGGGCAGTTTTCTTGGCTGGTGGTCAAGGTCCCTAGGGACACGGTGCCATGCCGTGGGAGGGCAGAGGGCCCACAGGGGCACCATCTGTCTCTGACCCGTCTGGGGGGTTATGATCTGATCCATACAGGTTGGAGAGCAAAAGGCTTCTCTGGTCCTCCGACCACTTGGCGGTTGTCCAGTACTCTCTAACAAAAAATGTTATGCAATGTTAATGCAAAAAAAAGTAAATGTAGTGCCTAAATGCAGATATGCGTTTAAAAGCTATTTATAGTTTCCTCAAAATTATAATAAGCTGAAAAGCCAATTAGTATTTTTTACAGATTAGGGGGTGGTTTATGTTGAGGGGATCAGTTAGATAATGTAAGATAGAAGAAAAACATTTAATTTGGTCTGGAGGGAGACGTTATGACTAGACAATTCAGCTTAATTAGAGTTTTGCTAGGCCCTTCCTTTGGCAAGGTTTGAATAGGATGGTTGGCGAGAAGTGTGCTTTCTTTATGTTATGAATTTCTGGGAAAATCATCAGTGGCCGTTCATAAAGACAGCCATTCAGTTCACAGCATGCCCAACCTCATGCTCCATTTATTTCAAGGAGTCAAGATTAAACACAGCTCACTCTCACAGTCAAAGTCGTCAAGCAAATCTCCCACACGGGATAGGTTCTGGTTGTGTTCTGGTTGTGGTAAAAAAAAAAGAAGTTGATCTTTAGTGCGTTTACAATGTGCAGCCAGTAGCTAGTCACTTGTACAAGTGCCATGCTACCAGTGCTGTACAGTTAACATTATAGGAGCAGGAAGCGCTGTAGCCAAATCATTAACATAATAATAATAATAACATAACACAGTGTGCCAACCTCATCTTATTATACCAACCCACTTGTCCTTCCCTTTACTGTCTATACTCGTACCTTGCTCAAACTTAATCTCATAATCTCTTTGCACTATCCACACAAACACAATAAGACTATCTATTTGCACATTCCACACAAGCAGCACCAGATCACTTTCATTTTGGGCATCTACACTGTCACTCACAATCCTACATATTGTACTACAGGGTCAGGCCCATTTATGTATCTGTTCCCACCCGACTCCTTGTGAACATGTTCTCCTTATGTGTATGTGATTTGTGTATGTTGTGTATGTGATTTGTGTATGTTGAATAAGCTACTGGATGTCCTAAAATTTTCCTCTGAATTAATAAAGTATTTATCTATCTATGTATCTAATGTCATGAACCATGAGGAGGTTATGTCATGTCACGCTGAATGGTGGTGTGCTGGTTTGCATCGCTCACTCCCAGGCTGTTGTGTTTTCTGCAACACTCAGAGCCTTCGCTCCATAGCCATTGCCTTCATTTGAACTATTTAATCTGATGGTTTGTCAAAACAAAATCTCATTAAGTGCCATTTGTGTGGAGGCCACTCAGCTTCTCTGTATTTTCTGAATGACAGCTTTGTGTGAGAAGATTAAAAATGTCTGTGTAATGCCACAGTCAAAGCAGAGCCTCTGGGGAGTCTTGATGTATTCAACCCAACAGTTCTGAAGTGGTCAACTGTCAGAGTGCAGGGCAGCTTTTAGTCTGGGGTGAGAGAGGATGCACGGACTTGTGGTTCTGAATTGCCCCTTGCCGAGGTCATCCCTGCTTATTATTAACTCTGCTTTTGGTAAACAGAGAATCATTCTTAACCAGCATTTTTTTTTTTTTTTTTTAATGGTTTGAAATGACCGTCTGTGACCTTTTCCCACAGTCTTTGAGTTCTGACGGAGCTCTGCAAATGGATATGGTCTTGGGCTCCTATTTGCTTTTAATACATTGTGCCATTTTTTCACCACTCCATTGTTTTCCTTTCAGGGTCTAACTGTGAGCTCAGCCAACGGTGTGAGTTATAACCTTATATGGTAAATGGGCTAACTATGGGATGGAGTTATGGGAAGGATGAGAGCACAATAGCCCACGGTGACTGATATAAATACGTAAACAAGTGAAACATTCTTAATGAAACATCACTGAATCAGGTAGTTACTCTGCACCCACGTCTTCTCATGTTCCACCAGTCAGCCAGTTAAAGTTTAGTGTACAATTTGGCTGAGCAAGTATGGTGACATCCTGTCTAATGTGAAAGGGAAACAGGTTGGTGGTTATCACAACCAAAACCAATAAAGAAATGCTAAACACCTCAAGAAGCTGCATGCCACAGGTGCCAGGCATGTCATTGTTGGCTCAGTTTCCAAGTTGGTCTGATGTCCTTCTCCAGAAGACAGCTCTAGAAGCAGCGGAAATATATTCGCCCGGTGTTTATACTGACAATGTCACTCTCACAGGACAGATCATGTTTACACTTGTTTTCAATGTCTTCTTTGACCTACTTCAACGTTATCCATTCTTTTGAGGTTCAGTCTAAGTGTTTCATATCACTAACATTGAGTGTGCAGTTACAAAGCTCTTCTCATTAGAAAGTGTATTACATTTACTGTCCTGTCTGGGAAAAACAATGAAGGCCGTTACTAGGGCAAGGGTTAGACACAGGCCCAATTGTGGTGGCACGACAAAAAAAAAAACACACACACACACACACACACACACACACACACACAAAAAAAAGATTGGCAGATGCAATGTGCTTTTGTCCATTGTTCTGAGCCGAAAAATATGGAGCAAGATGCTTTGTGGGACAAATCAGCATCCGTGCCATAACCAACCAATGAGCAGCCCAAATCAGTTTCACTCCCTTTGTTCGCCATTGAGACTAACAGACAATACCAGACTCTTTCCACATACCCTACTCTGATGACTCAGTGAAGCCTCATCTCTAGCCGACACAAAGTGTTTACTCTCCTATGGCTGTGAAAAGACAACCACATTTGAGTATTTTACCACAAGACATTCGGTAGTCTGAACCATATCTCTGCGGAGACCCACTTTGCTAATTCCAATATTTATTTTTTTTAAACTTTCTAGCTAGTTTTGTCAGACATCCCTCACAAAGTAAAATGCAGTGTGCACCATAAAGGTGATAATTTATGCTTTAAATCGAATGTCAGTCATAAACCCTGCATCCTTAATTGTCTATATTGTCTTGAGTGTGAATATCAATAGAAATGTGTATGTCTGATACAGTTTTGTGTTTTTTTGTTGCTGCAGTGTATGTGTGTGCCCTCACCCTGGCAAGGCCTGGGTTTGGTGCTGTGTCTACAAGCTGAGTCTGTACTGAGTAGGGATAAACTATTTATCTAAAGTTGAAAGTCTCTCAGCATTCGGGTACAGTCATGCTCTAATAATCAAACCTCATCATCTGGCTTCATGCTTTGTTGGTCACATGCTATTCGTACCCAGAGCTCTGTGGCTTCCTCATTGTGCTTCTCTATGGCAGTCCTAGCCCTCCTCACAACCATTTGGGACGCCATGCGCAGTCGAATGACTCATCGCTTTGAGACGCGAAGATCTGTCCATTGATGGTTTCTCCATGACACTGTCCAATCCTTCAACTTTGTTCCCATCCATTTCAAAATTCAAAGGATGGGAACTGGAAGGCCCAACTGTCGGACATGCCAATAGGCCCTCGCTTGGGACTGGAAACACACCTGCGCGCAGACTTTCGCTGCCCTAGTGGTATGTATATGTTATTTTCGACAAGACAAAAAAAATCAGGACCTATTGATATTTCATCGAAGAGATTTGTATTCAATGTATATTCAATGTATTTCTAAAATGAGAGGAAGAAAAACTTTCCCTCAGGACCAAAACAGAACATGACACTCAGAGTCCAGCCTAACAGTAGATGCAGTATGCCATTTTTTTGGTTCATTTCCCCTTCTTTGTAACGGTGTGGAGGCTGATTGGATTATACACGGTAGTCTCCGCTGAGTTCCCACACACGTAGCGCCTTTTACCTTTCATTGCACCCTGGAGCCGAGTCTGTCTTCTGCACCCTCTCTCACTCACACACACACACTGTTATTTCACCGTGCACTCTGCTTTTTCTGGACCCCCTCCCTTGAACATTTCTGCATAACGCTTACACAGATCAAAAAGCTCATCGTCCATCCATGCTGTTTGTTTAGACAGGTAAGGGACCGGCTCCAACATCCGTCCGGTGCTGGCACACATGCGGAGACCCAGAATGGGATCATCATCTCAGGGAAGGGAGAGCGCTGACCTGATTAAGCTCAGGACGCCAGTATTCCTTAAAGTGGGATTACCGTCTTCCTGTATCTCATCCCAAAACCCATAAAAACCAGATTGCTCGTCCCTGTGCCAAGCATATGGAGAAGAGATAGCAAAGCACCTGTGTGAAACATTGGGGTCTCCGATCTCTCTTGTGCCTTGGCTGAGAGCCTGGTGCAGCCAAGCTCATATAACCGAGGTGTAAAATATGCCTTTCATTTGGAGAAATAGCTCAAACAGAAGTTATGCTAGAAGAATCGCTACCAAGGGCTTTGTTTTTTTTAATGGTATGTTGTCACACACAATAGAGTTTATATAAAAAGCATGCTGGTTGTGTTAAAAGCAGCCGTCATTATAACAGAAATAGAATATCAGATGTGTTTTTGTTGCGTGGCCTCACATGATGAAAAACTTGGACCCCATGTTCAGACCAATTAAAACATTCTAGGGATTCCTATCTATTGAATTGTAATACTGTTTCATAAACACAACTATGAAAAGAAACAATGTGTGTGCACACAAGTGTATTGATCAGCAACAATTGGTGTATTTTTAGCCTGATTAGGAGCTTAGCCAAAGTGGGATGCTGGTCCATTCCTCCTCTGTGTCTGGGCGGACAGAAACGTGCTGAGATCCTGTGCTCATGCCCCATTTTATGAAGGGGAAAACCATGGGATCGGGTACTAACGAAATTCCATCTGAATAAATGGTCAGGGGGGCTTTGAAACCCTTGGATGGTTCAATATTTGACCCAGCAAACATAACATAATGAGACAGCCCTGAGTTTAAACATGACTGCCAGAGGAGGGACCAATCTTGCGTATAATAGCGGTGGTGTTACGTAATCCCGGCACCATGACCTAACTCTGTATCCTCTTTGTTGACCAATCAAATGACATTTCGTATCTTATTTATTTCAAATCCAATGCCCAACAATACACTCTTTACACTTACAACGTGCACAACTATCCTTTCATCTGATGTCCTTCTGAACCATATTTGTTTTATCCAGACGTCTAAACAGACCTCTCTTTCATGGGTGGTTGTTGATTGCCGCCTCATTAATGAGGTTATCAAATAATTAATGTAGGCAGGAATGTTATGAGAACCCCCCACCCCTCCCTCCCCCGCCCTGCTTTATCTGTCATGGTGGGCCGGCTTTTGATGAGGTTGCTGAGAGAGTGTCACCCTGTAGCACAGGCATGGCCTCCAGCTCCTTTAGGAACCTTCTATACTATTCCCTATGTACTATACTGATCTTTACTACCTTCTATACTATTCCCTATGTACTATACTGATCTTTAGGACACCAACTTCTCAATTATGTGCATGCAAAATGAATAGCCCCAAATATTTTTTTCTTTAAATGTGAGGTATTTATCTTTCCGTTCTCTCAATCTTACAGACATGGTTTGCTCAGCTATATCCCATCTAACTATCATACTGACGATAAAATGGAGGCTCAACTCACCTCGTCTTTTAATGACCATCTTCTAATGACCTTATCCAAGAGCATTATGCAATCAGCATGCATGTACTAACTGGTTTGATACCCCCTATTTGTGTCTGTCATGAGGGTGTTCCTCTCACACATTACAGATGGGTTTGTGCAGCTCCCACCAGAACACTGGGACTTTGGAACGAAACAAGAACACCTCCTGTGAAGTTCTCATTCACTCACACCCAGTTTACCTGGAAAAAGTCTCCTTTTTTTATCTGACAGAACTGGGAAAAGATGCGTCTGCCCTTTCCTGCCACACCACACCTACCACCACACCTACAGATGTGTGGACCTGCTGGAACAGCAGCCATGACATCAGCAGGGGCGCAGCTTCACCAAAGGAAGCTTTGCAACACACATGAGATTAAAGAAGCAACACCATGCGGTCGCAGTGCTTATGACACACCTGCTATTATAATGACCAGTGCTGTTTTTTCAGTTATTTTCCAATAACAAGGGAATTGTAGCCTAGCACACTGTTGCTATGTGGTGTTCAAACAGTCAATGTACTACACTGACTTGTGTCATATTTTAAGTTTTTCTTGAAAGATGATGTTCACTTTATGTTCATTTTTTGTCTGTCCCCAAAATGCTCTCCAAAAATGAATTTGTTGTAAAAGTTGTACCCCCCAAAGTACGTTTATAGAGATGGAAAGTTCAGGTCTATTGCAATGAAGATTTAGAATCCTTGTCAGAAACCCACAGCACAGGCCGAAACTCAGTTCATGCTCAATTATCCTACATGTCCACTAAAATAAATTGAAGTGCTGAGAATGCCAGATAGAGGAAATGTCTGAATTTCCTCTCGTAAACCACAACTTTGGCTCATGTCTTCTCTAATATTTACACTCACAATGAAAAAGAAGTCTTGTGGGAGAGAAAGGGTTTTCTGTCCAGCCTCACCGTTGCAGTATTTTTTAATGATTTTGTTTCATTTTTATGAGATGATGTGACTGTGATGACAACAAGGATTACAATTCCTCCTACAATGAAGACATCTATTTTTAATTGCATAGCAGATACTGGTAGCAGTTCTATTTTGTTGTCTTTTTTTGTAACAAGAAGAATCTTTTCACCTAATGTAAACACCACTAAATAACTTAAAAAAAAATACAGAACTAACCCTGCCATATATATAAACTAGTAGCCAGTGAGAAGGCAAATAAAGAACTGAGTAAAACATGATAGAACACCATAATACAATGATCTTTTGCAGTTAAAAGTGAAATGAACCAGCACAATAAAACATTTTGCGGTTAGTTAGGAAAAGTTCAGTCTAGATGACAAGCCATTTATCTGCAGGGCAATGAAACCATTGCCATTTCTACTTCAGTCAATACAACAGATTATCACTAAGCACTGTCCTATCACCTGCACTTTCCTTTGGAATAGTATGACATATATTTGCGTCTCAACGTGTTGGTGCTCTGTAGCCTAATTATGAAGCTCCTACCAGGGACCCCTGCAGTGTGTTTCTGGACATTAACGTGGTCACCTGCTCAAAATCACAGATTTATGCAAGTTCTCACAGAATTATTGATGCTGTTGACGTTATCACCGCCTTCAGTTTGGGACTTCATCTGTGCATACATGCTTACATACATACATACATACATACATACATACATACATACATACATACATACATACATACATACATACATACAGTACATACATACATACGTACGTACGTACATACATACATACATACATACATACATACATACATACATACATACATACATACATACATACATACATACATACATACATACATACATACATACATACATACATACATACATACATACATACATACATACATACATACATACATACATACATACATACATACATACATACATACAAACATACATACATACATACATACATACATACATACATACATACATACATACATACATACATACATACATACATACATACATACATACATACATACAAACAGACAAACAGACATACAGACAGACAGACAGACATACAGACATGCATACAGACATACTGTACATGCATACATACAAAGTCAAGCATTGCATGCAAAGCGGCACTCGTGCTTGTTGCCTTGCGCAGTGAAACACAGCAATTAAAGGAAGAATTCGATTCCTGACAATAGAGTCTCAGACTCGGCAGCACTCGCCGTTCCAGGGACACTCATTAACTGAGCCAAAACATCCCGGCCCTCATCCATCCCGCACAACTGTGCTGCCCGAGCAGACCGGACACAGCCCAGCACTCGGGTCAGCACGTGTAGACCCACATTTTCTCCACCAGCTGGTCCTTTGTGTGCTCATACAGTGGGAAACTACTTTTGAGCACACACACACACACACACACACACACACACACACACACTCTCACTCACACTCACTAGGAAGACAATCCACAAGTCCCAAGCCTTCAACTTAATCATAAACGATTAGAAAGCAAAAGATGAAAGGGTGGTTTCCTAGAACTTAAGCGTCTCACACCCCTTCAATGTACATTGGTCAGGAGACTTCGACCAGAGCTGTCTACAGCCCCTCAGTTCACCGCATTGTCCAGTGTTATTGTCTCTATGGGAAACAGGCCAAAGGCATGAATAGGCTCAGGGCTAAGCAGGGAAACAGCAATTACACTGCTGCCATTTTGGGAGCAGACTTCGTCTAGGGTTGACAGGAGAGATGGAAATGAACTGAGGATGATTGTTAAGAGCTTCCATGATAAGAGACGAAACAGAGGTGATGAGCTACGCACCACTTTCTTTTGCTAGACAAAAAAAATAAATAACCGCGTTTGAAGAGCATGTGGAAAACATCTGATGAAACGCACTGGTTTTAATGAATATCACCTTTAAGTTTTGCAGTGGGAACCATGTGTACGACTGACACAGATTTGTGAAGTGTGAAGATCACTCATGGACCATACAGTAATCTTCCAAAAAATGTAACCATTTGTTGTGAGAATGAGAATAACTAATCAGTCCTTAGCATGGTGTAGATTGGGTTGTGGGAGAACCAACCGATTCTAACAATTTTTTATACGGTGGGTTGACAGCCTTCCCCTGGTGATCCATCACTGTTTATGACACTCCAGGTCATTTAAAGAGCAGATCACAATGTGGGGACAATTGAAAGCAGGCCTCATGTTTTCCTGTGGTGGGTCAAATGCCAGAAAGGGTTTCTTTTTGCTGGAGAAGTCTTTTAAAACATGTGACATTACGGAAAACCACACTAAATGTCCCAAAAAACGGTATAGCCTGCAGCCGTGGAGAACTTTGTGTAGAACCGAAGAACAAAGCCAGCCAGACGGACGGGAGATTTATAGTTTGGCTCTGAAATGCTCGGGAGGCTCTTTGTTCTCTTCCAAAGTCTCGTTCCTCCATCCCCTCCCTCTCTCTGCCGCTCCTGCAGGTGCAGTATCTTCAAGCAGAGAGATACTCTTTCCTGTGAAAGGTGGAGAACCTTTTTGTTTGCCTTGCTGGAGAAGCAGACAGTGGTCTTAAGATGAAAAGGCACAGATTAAAGTGGTGGGTTTTCCTCAAGAGCCCCACTACGTGTGTTAGAGCGGTTTTGAAAACCCCTGAGCAGGATGAGAGGATTGTAAGCAGGAGTGATTGCGGTCCAAAACTATGAGTGTTGTGTCATGGGAGAGGAGAACACATCTGCTGGTGAATGATCTAATGAAAAGATGTCCTCACACATTCGCGAGCATTTCATCTTTTTATTAAATCCAATAGACCAGATAGCGGTGAGCGATCGACCAGACAGCTGCAGTAAAGAGAAAGGGGCTAAACTGTTTCTGTCAGCTGATGAGACTTCCTAAGGATTTCTTGCCTTTCTCCACCACTTAACTCTTCCCTGTGGAAGCCAATGTGGGTGTGTGTGTGTGTGTGTGTGTGTGTGTGTGTGTGTGTGTGTGTGTGTGTGTGT
This sequence comes from Sprattus sprattus, assembly GCF_963457725.1. Lineage (NCBI taxonomy): Eukaryota > Metazoa > Chordata > Actinopteri > Clupeiformes > Clupeidae > Sprattus > Sprattus sprattus. Next base: position 1,673,389 of record NC_137923.1, on the reverse strand, counting down.
GTGTGTGTGTGTGTGTGTGTGTGTGTGTGTGTGTGTGTGTGTGTGTGTGTGTGTGTGTGTGTGTGTGTGTTTTGTCCCTGGCTTTTGTGGTCATCTGTTCTGATGTTGTTCCTTTGCTCTCTGCCTCTCTCATATCCAGACCTATTCTGGCTTTTCCATTATTGTATTTTCCCAGGAATGATGTGTTCATTATTTCATGTAAAGGCAACTCAATCCACTATCCTTTTGAGATGACTCACATCTGAGGAGGAAATGAGAGTACAACACAATGAATTGTGAGAAACTGGTACAATGGAGAAAGGATTCATATATTTCACTTAAGAAGTTGTATTATCCATTCCTTTACAGTTGTTTTCATTTTTTGTTTGCATCAACAGGAGCTCAACACAAAACAAGCACAAAGGAACCTCCCCATGATTATTGGGGTTCAATAAGAGAAATGGACGTTTTGAGAGAGATGGATGTTTTGAAATGGACCTCTGATTTGTTGCCCTTTGAGCAATTGATTTGAGATTTTTTTTGCTTTGAGGTCTGTTGCTCATGGCTGTTTTTAACTTTTGTTTTGTTTTGCTCTGAATAGCATTATTAGCGAGTGGGATGCTGAGAACCTTTGATTTCGCAATGTCCTCCACAGGATTCCCATGCAGGAGTCCAAACACTGCCACACAATGTTTTTGTTCCCATTTCCAGTCTCTCCCCTCTTTCATTCAACGGCGCCTTAGGAGAGATTTGTCTTTTTACCGTTAGGGTGTCCATACAAAGTGTGATGAAAGCAGATATCAAACATTGATTTAGACATTATTATTTCTGTTTCAGTATTTCTGTTTGGATTCTGGCTGTGAGCGGGTGATTTATGGCTCCAACTCATGGGAAAACTCATTGAAATTTCTCATTCCAACCACAAGATGGCACTCTCATTTCCTTCTGACAGCGCAGACAGACGGAACACACGCAACATTACTTGCCAAAATACGAAAAGTTCTCTGACACAGTGGTACATATCACTGTTGTGTGTTTATCATTTACTAAAATGTTGTTGCCAAATATCTTACTTTATTTACTATCTGTTTACTATTTTATTACCGTCAGTTCCAGAGTTTTCTTATTGGCAGATATTAGTCAGTGTCACAGTTAAAGATTGTGAAGAGAGCAGGAAATCATGTCAGTGTCTCTTTTTATTGGTGCATTGGCAACCAGACCATAATGATTCCAATAGGACCTGAGGGATGCTGAACAGCTTTGTGTGGAGAATGACATTTCCTGCCCATGCAGTGGACAGAAGGCTTGGAGCACTACGCCCTCAACAGACGACATAGTATGCATGCTTTCAACTTGACCGAAACCACATGTCAGCTGGATCAAACTGTTCACATCTGTTTGCGTGGAGAAAGCCCAGTTCTAATGAACGCGAACATTTCTGAAGGGGGAGAGTCTGCAGGCCCACCGAGAGGCCAATTACTTAACGAGGAAATATTAAAATAAGTGGGCAGGTTTCGATTATGTTTCTATTCCAATATCTGACATTTTCTACTGTGCAACATCTGTTCCTAAGCGAATAGCTACACATCTTGAACACCTAAAGGAGAAATGGTTTCCAGTGGCTCCTATGCATGTTTGCACTGCTTGAATCCCAATGGCACGAGTATGTCAGCCGCCAAGCTAGTAATAGCAAGATGAAAAGGCAAGGTTGTTTCCGCTTGCTGATTTATTTGACTTCTTCGACTTCATTCATAAAGGTGGAACAACGACACGCCATCGAACACATTTAGCTTCTGCCTCTTACTGTGTCAGTGCAGCTGAGCGGGCGCAGTGGTGGGTATGACAGGTGCCACGCAGCGCCCACGCAGTGCGCCACACAGCTCCGCTAGGACAAAGCCATTCCCCAGGGAGCTCATTGCTTTTCACCAGAACTCACCTTGATCTGCAGGGTCTCCGGGGCACTGCGGTCTTGACGTCACCATGGCAGCAGGTGAAAGAGTCCATTGATTGAAAGGGCTTCCTCTGATGCTTCTATGAGTCATTGAGAGGTTGAGAGCGGCGTGGGGGGTGGGTGGGGGGGGGGGGGGGGGGGGGGGGGGGGGTAGAGCAGCAGGTCTGTGTGAGATCAAGCAGAATAGAAGCCTGTTAGGAGAAGGAGCAGTCTCTGAACGCACAGCCATGAAATCATGAAATCATCCCTCCGCTGTGTGTGTGTGTGTGTGTGTGTGTGTGTGTGTGTGTGTGTGTGTGTGTGTGTTTGTTTGTTTGTGTGTGTGTGCCCTCAGTGCTCTTCTGCACAAGCAAGTGTTCATTTTGTAAATGTCAAATGTCTCCATGATGAGATTTATATACGAGGGTCCGTTTCAGACAGAAAAAAGCTCCACACTGTTTTTTCTTTAACGGGATAGAGATTGTATGTCTGTCGCAGTGTTACAGTGCCTACAGGGCCTACAGGGCCTTCATACCTGCCTGCGTACGGCAGGGCCTTGAGTCTGCACTGTAAACCTGAAAAAGTTCAGAGAACTCAAAACTTTTGATGTAACCGATTACATAAGAAAATTTGAGTACATATATTTTTTTTTTTAAGTAAACTTAACTCAAAAATTATACATCGGCTATTCTGATTTTTTGTGTTATCATTTTCATAATTTTTGAGTTCTCTGAACTCATATTATTCCAAAATCGTAAATGATTTAGCCTCGTCAGATATTTGTGTTTCTCTGGGTCTTTCTCAAACTAGTTATTACGCCCTTACAAGTTTTTGACATGGTATCTTCCTTACGTTCCAACTTCTTGCACAAGCTCTTACTGTAGAGAGAACTGTCATTGGTCGACCGACTTCCCAGTGTTGCCACTGCATTTACATTTACATCTGTGATTTAGCAGACACTTTTATCCAAAGCGATTGACAAGGAATTTTGCATTTATAATTCATGAGCAGTTTAGGGGTTCACACTTATACACTTGGTAAGGAGGAGTGGGGAATACGAACTAGCAACCTTCCAACCTCTGGATTACTAAACGACTCCTTGACCTTAAGTCTGCTGTGTCCGTCTCTCATCACAAGAGCTTTGCAATGGTGTTCTCAACGACGTTGATGACGTCAGATACTATTTTTTTTTGAGTTATCAGGCAATGTTAACTCAAACAAATACATTCCAATACAATTAAAACGTCTGCACTTGCTCAGAAAACTAATACATTTTAAGTTGGGTCAACTAAATAGCAGGTTTTAAGTACTGAATACATAATGTTAATGAGTTAGTAGAACTGTCTGGGTTTACAGTGTGTGTCCTTGATTCCTCCGATGGCCTCTTTATGCCAAGTGGAAGGGACTGTGCCAAAACCCCAGAGTGGACTTCAAACTTCTGACTGTGTGTTTGCTGATGCAGCCCCACTGCTGTGAAACCGCACTGGAAACACAGGCTGCCTTTTATGAGTTGGTTTGGGGCATGTGCATTGTTATGTGCATGTGGTCTGCACGTTTTGTTTTATTTTTCTTCACAGATTTTTTTCTTTTTTTTTGTTCTGACGAATGAATCACTGTTTTCGCTTTCTTTGAGAAACACATGAGCCTAATCTAGGGGGAAGAGTCATACATCTCGTCTGCGGCATGTCGGCAGATGAAGCCGTACGGCGGGCTTTGGTGTTCAAAGAGGGAAAACTTCACACCACCCAGCGATGGGAGCAGGGTTCCTCTGAGCACTGACGAACAGCAGTGAGGCTTTGAAGAGAGTTAGGCCACTTGAGAACTCTGTCCTGACTCTCCTCATCTCTGTCTGTCTGTCTGTCTGTCCATCCGTCCGTCATTCTCACCATCTGTACGTCTGTCTGACTCTCTGTATGTCAGTCTGTCTGTCCATCCGTCCGTCCGACCATCTGTCTGTCAATACGTCTGTCCGACCGTCTGTCTGCCCACTTCTCTATCTCCACCTCTTGTTCTCTTTGGGCTGTATTTTGGGGGATGATGACATGGTATTAACTCGAGTGTGATAAGAAGATAACCTGCTGGTCAGCTGGCACACTCACAGCACACTCTGATTTACTTTTATAATTCACTTTCATTCATTCATGGGAGCTGCCCTCCGTCTGGATGCCCATGCCTACTCCTCCCAGAACAATCTAAGCCAGTGGTTCGTAACCTGGGTTCGATCGAACCCCAGGGGTTCGTTGAGTCACTCTCAGGGGTTCGGCAGGGGTCAAGACACACACAGTATAGCCCGGTTCACACTAGCGATGTCGAGCTGCTTTTATACATACCTACGTTTTGAAGAAATCATATTTTATTTTTCAAATTACGAAGGGTTCGGTGAATGCACTGATGAAGCTTGCAGGGTTCAGTACCTCCAATAAGGTTAAGAACCACTGATCTAAGCACTCTCCATCTAATTCATGAGAACAGCTCCTTGAACCCTCGGCTGGACCAGAGGGGCCAAGATTACAAAACCCATCAGTTTAGTAATTACCACATCCCAACGTACAGTTCTGTCTGATGTCATTTTGGAATGACACACACTGAGTGAGGGAAACAGATGGTAAGGCAGGAAGACAACTTCTCTTTGAACAGTGACTCCCCACATTATTGACCTTGTCAGGGGTTTACCTAAATCCAGATCTGCCTTGGCTATACACATAATAAATAAACAGTTAATGAACCTATACAGGAATCAGGTGATATACAGCCGCGGAAAAAATTAAGAGACCACTTCAAAATTATCAGTTTCTCTGGTTTTACTATTTATTGGTATGTGTTAAAGTAAAATGTACATTTTTGTTTTATTCTATAACCTACTGGCAACATTCCTACCAAATTTCAAATAAAAATATTGTCATTTAGATCATTTATTTGCAGAAAAATGACAATTGGTCAAAATAGCAAAAAAGATGCAGTGTCTTCAGATCTCGAATAATGCAAAGAAAACAAGCTCATATTCATTTTTAAACTACACAATACTAATGCTTTAACTTAGGAAGAGTTCAGAAATCAATATTGGGTGGAATAACCTTGATTTAAAATCACAACTTTCATGTGTCTTGGCATGCTCTCCACCAGTCTTTCACATTACCGTTGGGTGACTTTATGCTACTCCTGGCGCAAGAATTCAAGCAGCTCGGCTTCTTGTCATGGCTTGTGACCATCCATCTTCCTCTTGATCACATTTCAGAGGTTTTTTTATGGGATTCAGGTCTCGAAATTGGGCTGGCCATGACAGGGCCCTGATCTGGTGATACTCCATCCACACCTTTACTGGCCTGACTGTGTGGCATGGAGCATTGCCCTGCTGGAAAAAACACTTCTCAGAGTTGGGGAACATTGTCAGAGCAAAAGGAAGCAAGTTTTTCTTCCGGGACAATGTTGTACTTTGCCTGGCTGAGGTTTGTAAAAGACCATAAGGATTGAACCAAAGAGACACTGCATCTTTTTTGCTATTTTGACCAATTGTCATTTTTCTGCAAATAAATGATCTAAATGACAATATTTTTATTGGAAATTTGGTAGGAATGTTGCCAGTAGGTTATAGAATAAAACAAAAATGTACATTTTACTTTAACACATACCAATAAATAGTAAAACCAGAGACCAGAGTCTCTTAATTTTTTCCACGGCTGTATGTATAGACATATAGTATATAATAAAGTTTACAACATGAGTGTAGTGGTGTATTTACAGTACATATCAACTGCGTGATGGTGTTTTTACAATAATAAGCCATATCAGTCTTATATAAAATACCTAGTGTCATATTTTATTGGCACTAGTGCACACAGGAAAGTCAGATTATGTTTTATACTTTGTGGGGTGAACCTTATATAAACAATGACACGTCAAGATCATGTATCAGTTTCATCTCACTTTTATCCATGAACCAAGATAATACGGCCTCAAGGTTTGGCACAGCTTTATGGGAGATTTTCTCATTTGACTTGAGGTATCACTGTTAGAAACCTGCACTATGCTTCTTCACAGAAGACAGTTTTTTGAAGACAGTAGTTGCAAAAGATTATCTGTAATTCTTCTGATTAGCTGTGAAACACCTCCTTGTGATCTGTTGCTTAATTCATAATTCATTCCTATCCATATTCGAATGTTACGTTCAAAAGCATCAATGCTGAGTTTTCTCCCTAATTTAGATGAATGTGACCATACATTAATGATTGAACGTCATTTTGGAGCCTCTGAACCCCCACAAACCCACATCTGAACCCCCACAAACCCACATCTGCCTTTAGCAGCGAGTCAAACATTGGAGTCACTTTCCACACTGAACTTACACAGAAGTGAGTGCACACAAGCATAATAGTGAATAGAAAGCCAGGGTTGGGATAGTTACTTTTGAGATGTTACAGGTTACAGATTAATAGTCACCCTGTTAAAATTGTTAAGTAACATTACTATTTAAATTACTTTATCAAAGTAGTGTAACTTACAGTGGTGTATAAAGTACTCAAAAGCCATACTTGAGTAAAAGTACAGATACGTTACTGGAAAATGACTCAAGTAAAAGTAAAAGTCACCTTTTAGAATACTACTTAAGTAAAAGTATTAAAGTATCTGATCTTTACTGTACTTAAGTATCAAAAGTCATTTTCTGATATTAAATGTACTTAAGTATCGAAAGTAAAAGTACAAGTAAATGCTGTTAATAAAAAAGCAAAGGGTCAGAATTTTGACAATAATGAAGTTTATTCAGACTAAAAGGAGCAAACTTATAAACATGGGCTGATTTGAACCCCACTCCCTACTCAATACATCGACAAACACAAACACACATATGTCTGCAAATGAAGCTGCTTGCAGCTAGATATCTAGAAAGCGATCTACACTTTTGCTAGGTAACTAACTATCTAGTTAAGGCCTGTGTGTCTCATATCATATGTAACGAATTTGTCGCGGTTTGCAAAACATAAACCTATGTTTATTTATTTTGCAATAATCTTGTTGCAACACTTCTGTCAAGCTGAAGCTCAGTTAAAGATTAGTGATGAAATTAAGAATGCAAGTCATGGTGCCCTGGTGTTCTCTGTCATTTCTGCTTATCATCAGCTTGCCTAATTTGTGAGCCCGTCGACGAAAAAAATAATAAATAAAAACGCTGCAAAAGGTTCTCCATATGTGACCTCGCAACAACTAGGCCTACATGGGGAATGGATACATCTACTTTAAATAACTAATGATAATAAACCATGTGAAGGAGCCCATTGGTGGTCTGTTTGAATCATTTAATTATTTTAATGAACTCTATCTTACCCCCCTCTGTCAATATAGCCTTGCCAATTGTGAATAATAGCAATAATGGACTTATTTCAACATTGAGCCTCCTAATTAGACATAGGCTACTACTTGGAGTCTATCTTAGGCCACTTTTATTTCGAAATAGTTGATTGACGCACCTCCTTACAATGAAACAATGTTTATTGTTTGGGGAAAATAGTGTGCAGAGAGAAGTTAGCAAAGAATTAGCTTGGAACGATGTCTTTATCAAAAAGTCTGAAGAGGAAAGTTGACAACCAAAACAGCCTATGAAGGGAAATGGAAAGACCATTTTGCTTTCATCTTACCCGGTTTCACTAATGGAAAGCCCATGTGTCTCATATCATATGTAACAAAGTTGTCGCGGTTTGCAAAATATAAACCTACGTATGTTTGTTTTATTCCGCAATAATCTTGTTGCAACACTTCTGTCGAGCGGAAGTTCAGTTAAAGATGAGTGATGAAATTAAGAATGCAAGTCATGGTGCCCTGGAGTTCTTTGTCATTTCTGCTTGCCTTATTCGTGAGCCTGTCGACCGGTGAAAAAAAAAATTACTCTGCTACGATCGGAATAATCTAGCCTGGTGACACCAGCCTACGTATTTCCGCCTGAATTGATTTCAAGCTCATACTCAGTCTGGCCCAACCCCGTTGACAATCGTCTCCAGGCCTCAAAATCCAACCGCACCAATCAGCGAACAGTTCAGAGCTGTGACGCAAAACTCGCCTTGGAGGAAGAGACACGAAAAGCTATCGGAAAAGTTGTCTCAACTCTCGAGAACATCAGAAAATTTAAAGGAGAACAAGAGTATTGTCTTGTAAGTTTTATGATTGGAAAGGACGTCGTAGCTCTTCTCCCAACTGGCTTTGGGAAGAGTTTAATCTACCGAATGCTTACCAAACGTTGCTGATTGGTTAAGGGAACTCCAATGATTTTAAACCTCAAGCTAAGCACCCGCCCATCTCGGAAACGACAATGCACAAGGTTTGGCCAGACTGACTGACGGAAAGAAATGCAGTCACAGGCTGGTAATGGCCAGGCTAGGAATAATCTGACAGGCCAAAAAAAAACCGCTGGCGGGCCAGAATTGGCCCGGGGGCCGCCTGTTGCTGACCCATGCCCTACAAGTCATGATCAGATGAAAATTAATCGGAATAAGTTCAGGTATTGCACATCTTTAGCATACCACCCAAAAATCCACTAGAATGCAGGAAATAACATCTTCTTAAAGATAAATGTCCTGGGGGTGGACCTTCAGCTATGTCTTTGCTTTACAGAATGTAACCAATGTTGTCCATCTCCATTAGGCCGCCCCTATCGACGACTTTGGGCCCCACAAACAACCAGAATGCAGGGCACAAAATGGGAACAACGCCAAATTAATTCCAATTCCCTGATATTTGAGCCACCAACTTGTGTGGCGGCGTGCGCAGCAAAATTTTGGTCACCCCCGACAAAATCTCACTCCAGGGTTTTTTAAAAAGTTGGCAGCTCTGGTTAAGCTCTGGTTAAGATAACATCCCCAAACAGTTATAGTTAATGTCAACTAGTATTATTACCACTTCTAGTACATAACAAGTCTCTTCAACAAATGTGTTAATGTTAAAATCTAAATGTTAATGTTGATGTCAAAATGTTAATGTTACCGTCTGGAATTGCACGCTGAGCTATTCCCTGGCAAACGCCAGCAAGTAGCCTACTTAAGATTGATACCTCGCCAGAGATGGAATAAAGAATACGAATAAATAATCTTTATAGGTTATTAGCTAGCTTGTAATATTATATACAGATTTTACCCAGCGGTGAAAGAACCTGACTAGTTTAAAAGGTTGTGCTGGTGGTATTTAATTGAAGAGGTTGTGTCGTGGGGTTTCAAATGTTTTGATTGAGACCTGTATGCTTTTGCTTCGATTATTGTTGTGTACCCTTCGTTGTTGATCTTAATGTTTTGGATATGTCCTTCCACTGCATATTGCAGTCCATTTTGCCTAGATCTGGAGGATATCGCGGATATATTACTCCAAAAAGAATCACTGTCACTGGCAGATAAAGCGCTTGTCCTTGTCCTAGCCATGCTTTTGGGTTGACAGTCCTAGGAGTTTTGTCCGACGTAGCAACGGTAACTAAGGGGGCTTTTGCGAACGGTCAAAAGCGCATGAACGTGCACTAGGACAGCTGATTCGCCGAACCTGCTTGGAGTATGTGTTCTACCAAAGTTCCCAAAGTTGGTCTCATCACTCTCATGATATTTTTTTTTTCTAAAGATGATTCGATTTTGTAACGAGTAACGAAGGTTTCAGGGGAAATGTATCGGAGTAAAAAGTATCAGTTTTCTTTGCAAAATGTAGCGAAGTAAAAGTAAAAGTCAACAGAAATATAAGTAGTAAAGTAAAGTACAGATATCCAAAAAAAACGGCTTAAGTACAGTAACGAAGTATTTCTACTTCGTTACTATACAACACTGGTAACTTATTACATTTGATTACTTTTTTATTTGCAGATGAGAGGTGGTGCAAATCAAAACAAGATATAAAAACATCGCTCAAAATTTGAGTGTGTACTGCCAAATTATACTGGATCCTGTCTAGATGGCGAAAAGACGCAAAGCAAAAGAACGAATGTGATATTCTACATATAAGCTCGATAGCCTATTACATAATCAACACCATATTGATTAGCAACTGGAATTTCATTACTTATTAGACGGCTCTTCAGAATGTTCCAAACAGTTCTGTTGATTTGAATGGGCCACCCCAACGTTCGTAGGTCTGTAATTTCTTTATATTCACCGCTGCGAAAAATGTATGACCGCTGTCATTGGCAACGGGTTTTGTGCTTCTTATTCACTTCTTTCATATCATTCCACAAGTAGTCCGGTCATTTAACGTAACGGAAAGTCATTGTATCTTGAATTCAGCAAGTAATTGGTTGCTACACAACACCTGCAACTTTAAAGTTCTTTTTGTGTGAAGAACAATTTTTTCAACAAAATCATAAAAAATAGGCATTTTGGAAGAATGTCTTTTATCGTTTTGGCAAGTAACCACATAATAAGCGGGATAAATCATAGTCCGGCGGTCATTTTCGAAAAAGAAATCCCTTCAGGACGAAACAAGACCCCTCCGCTGTGCTTACATATTTTTCCCAGTCACTGTAATGGATTACAGTAACATTTATTTTGCAATTTAATAAGGTAACTCTGTTCCATGTTACTAGTTCCCCCCAACCCAGGTGATGACCGGCATGACCCCTGACCTTCTTTACCTCCTGTTCCATGCTGTCCCACCCTCTCTGTGATGAACACATGGTGTTAAAGTACCAGGTGTAGACAGTTAACTCATCAGCTACGTCAGTGAGTGCTTATAGGCGAGTGCTTGTATACGCATGTGCCTGTGTGTGTTTGAGTGTAAGTGTGTGTGTGTGTGTGTGTGTGTGTGTGTGTGTGTGTGTGTGTCTAATAAATGCATCCATGAGTCATTAAGGACATTTCACCTCCTTCGTGTCTACATCACTTGTTTACATCACTGTTGCCATCATCATGATTATCCTCATCCTCATCTTTGTCCTTGAGATTGAAAACAGAGTCACAGAGAGTGGGTACACCCAAAGTGTGAGTGCCACTGATATGGCTATGACACCTCCCTGCCCACGCATGGCCTGTTCCCCCACCATTCACAGTCACTTGGAGAGACACGAAGGAGAGGATAAGGTGGGCGTGTGGATCACGCAGGCCACGTAATGGTGGTGTTGATGGAGCATTGTGTGCTTTCACACGTCACTCCGCAGAAATTGGTCATAGCTTTAAAGGGGGGGAGAAAAAAAAGCCTTCTGTCATTACAAAAAACACATGAAAATAAATATCACTCCTGTTATAACTATTCTAGAGATCTGTGAGGGAATGTTTCCCCTTCTTATAAAAGTCGACATGCTGTGAGATATTTTACTGATTGATATTTTGTAGGGCTTGAAAAATACTGTTTTTCATTTACGCTTTACTGACAAATGCGCACGTGTACACACACACACACACAGTCATTCATGCTGGTTCTTATTAGCTGGAGTTTAATGACTCCCCTCAAGGCAAGAAAATACAGCACCGCCTACACACACACACACACACACACACACACACACACACACACACACACACACACACATTAACACACAGTGGCACACACACACACACACACACACACACACAGAGAGGCACACACTCACACATGGGCCTTTTAAATTTGGCAGCCATGGTTTCATGTAGTAATTGTCTAAAAAGCCTGAGTCATCTCTATCTAGCAGAAGGGAAAAGAGAGATCATTTCAGTCTGTGTTTGCATGTATGAGTTTAAGTCAAGACAAGGGGGGGGGGGGGGGGGGGTGCTGTACTCAATGAGGTATGAATCAGAATGTGTGATTAAATCACATACTATTGCCTTTCCAATAAACCATGTTTGTTTCCCTGCTGAGCCTTCCAAGCTTCTGTGCCGCATTCAGTTCCCTGGGTCCAAACCCCATCCAACAGGTTTATTCAAACGAAGAAGAGAAAGCGTTCTATTCTGGATGTTAGCCAATTATATAGTGAGACAAAAGAATGAACCCACAACCCCTCCACATTGTAGTCTAAAATGAAAGCGCCTTCTTCAGTATCTCATGTAATGTACTGTTCACACATATAAAACCTTTTCTGAGGGAGGGGGGGGGGGGGGGGGGGGGGGGGGGCGTTAAAGGGATTTTTAGTTGCCCACAGCCCCCTGAGAGGCAAGTCCAGCATCTGTGTCCTACCAGCTGCCGCGTGAAGGAAAGAGAGAAGGCTGGGGGATGCCAGAGTGGTTGCTGAGAAGGATGTGAGCAAAGCCACAATGCTGACTCAGAAAACCCTCAAAACACCCACAACACAAGCGCTGCTACCACGCTACCCCATACCTTCACACCCAGAGCACCTGGGCTGAACCACACGGTGTCAGCTTCACCACCCCTGTACTGCTCCCGCTCGCCCCCGCAGAACTCCCCGTGGAGCACCGGGAGCCAACCGACGCCAACCGAAGGAAAACGAAACAGCTCATCAGCTTGACGTCTACCAGTGGACACTCGCTTTCACAGCTGCACAGAGGGGCGGTTTTAGCAAATTGGAGGCCCTGGGCAAAGAACAATGTTGAGGCCCCCCCCCCTCCCCCCAAAAAAGAAATACACCAAAGCACCAACCCCTTACCCACCTGACATTTATTGTGAGTATATGACTTTAACAATTAAACTGTTGTAAATTATTTGAATTATGAGGTTTTGAGTGCAGTGTAATATAAGTGTAACTTTTTGATTACTTTATCAAAACAATGTTACTTGTTACCTTTGATTAAGTCTTTATACTTTCTGAATGTTTTCAACTGAAAGTTCCGAATTTGTACAGGTCCTGTTTTAACAATTTAAATTCTCTCTCGATCTATTAATTTGTCACGCCATTATACTGGGTCTTCACTGATCACTGTAGCACCACCATTGTTGTCACATTGTTGACATCACTGCTCTTGTTATCATCCAGCTGTGCTTGAGCAGTAATGATGACCATAGACATACAGACATATAAATGTTCTATGATGATGACCACGGCAGTATCATGCGCATCGTCAGTGCAGGTGTCAGTGTCCTGGATATGGGCAGCTGTGGTACCTGATGGCTCACCGTTTGTAGAAGCAAAGCAGGCAGGGCTAGTTGATGCTACAAGCTGTTTGTCTGCTGCTGCTAGCATTCGCTTAACTTGGTTTCCTTGATTGGAAAGTTAATTTCTCCATGAACTTCTCATCCTCCCTTTTACTCTTTCTTTTCTCATTGTCATTTAGAAATCGTTTCATGCTTAACTTTGCAACCACACACGTCATCACACGAAAAATTGTCCGTGACAGAAACGTCATGTGACTCTGTTCCATTTTCCCTACCTACCGTACCTACCGTACCTATACTTATACGCAGTACACAGTACACACTCACTAGGTACGCAGATTCTCAGCAGGTGAGTGCTGCTCCAAATCTAATACTCCGTGGTGCACTTACCGGAAATTACGATCGCGACAAGCCCCGCGTTCGTCTTTTTCAAGCTGAGCGGCTCTGCCTGGGTCCGCCTCTTCCGCTACGTTGACAAGATGGCGGCCGTTGAGAATGGACAGTGTACCCTGCTTCCACACTCAGCGTTTTGACCGTTATGAGTACAGATACGGGTCCTTTGGGTATACTTCTTTTCGACGCGGAAATGGGAAATCGGAAAACGGAACACCCTACATACTCACACTAAGGATGGTAGGTACGGTAGGTAGGGAAAACGGAACAGAGGGCTGGAATAATTTGTTCCATGATGGATTTAAGATACATTTTAGGCTGATACTTAAAATAAAATAATCGTGTTTTAATGCTAATTAGGAATTGTCATTCGTTTGCAATGACAAGTGATTTATTTTAATTATTACAAAAAAGAAAAAAAAAAACATAAATACGACGAGGCCCCCTGGTGGTCGAGGCCCTGGGCAACTGCCTGACTTGCCCAATGGGACGCACCCACTGTTCTCAAAAAGAAACTGGATAACGCATCCCATGGTATCAAAGTGAGCCATCGTGGCGGCCATTTTTTTTGGGACCACTTTCCTGCTTGAGACCAATGATTATGACGGGCGATGAATATTATATACAAGATATTTAATGAATTTGCATATAAAGCCTTATAGTAACTTCAAGTTTTCATAACCCTTGTTATATAGCTTGTGTTTGCTTGAATACAAATATTAAAACTTGTTCCTCTATCGTATTTTATAAGTGTTGATGATTAGAACCTGGTCAATTACTATAAGGCTTAATATGCAAATTCATTAAATATCTTATATATAATATTCATCGCCTGTCATAATCATTGGCCTCAAGCAGGAAAGTGGTTCCAACAAAATGGCCGCTACGATTTTTTTGTGTCTTTGAAACTGTCAGAAACCATGGGATTCGCTATCCAGTTTCTTCAGTGGACGCACCGCCCCTGGCTGCACCTCCAGGCTTGATGTCATAGCATCTCTGGTAAAATAGAGCCCCGGGCGCACACTGCGGTTGGCGAGTAGCCTACCAAACACCTGGCCTTGCCACAGTGACTAAACCTCCTCTTCCCCATATCCCACATCAAAGACACGCAGCTGAGCGACTGATGACATGGAGGTTAGCTGGAACACCCAGACTGTTGTGTACGGAGAAATCGTCCTTCAAGTGTGAGGCAAACAGCTGAAGTTGTCACTATCGTCATCATCATGCGGGTTAGTAAAGAATCAAAGGGTTGAAGGAAAGAGTCACTCCGTAATTGGTAGTTTTATAGCCAATAGCTGGAGGGATGAAGGGATGTGTAGATTGTGGGTCGTAAAAAATTGTTATTTACAGATGTATTGTATGCTAATGTTTATTATTAATATTTGGTTACATGGAGTGCAGGATAAGCGTTTTGCTGACCAAACATGGCATGACAAACTGTCTTCTGGCGAGACAGATGGATTTCACACTTAGCTCAGGAGTCACACCAGTTGCTAATACACAGATAGCCTGTTGCTGTCACTGGATGATCTGCAAGGAAAGAAAGTGGGTCGTCCAGAGAGAGCTGTCCAGAGCATCCTAGATCTAGACCAAATAGAAGACAGATGGATGAAGGAAATGTGTTGTCCACTCAGTGAGAAACCTGGAGCATGGTCGAGGGAGGGAGGGAGGGAGGGAGGGAGGGAGGGAAGGCAGCCGGTGCATATGGTTCATGCCCTTGGAGATGGACTCAGGCCTCTTTGAAGTGGCTGATGACTCGACAACAGTCAGAAAAATGGGAGCAAAACAAGATGCGCAGCGTGTGGTCAGACATGCGTGACAGTGCTTCATTACCCAAGCCTGGGCTGCCATTTGGAACAGTTTGCGGCAGAAAGGATCGGTAAATGAGGTGAAAACATTCTGTGTTCAGACGCCGGCATGTGGCCACCCCATAGATGTGGTCGCAGTGCCATCCTGCCCATTCAACCCCACACGGGCCTTTGTAACAGCTGAAATATGAATGTGAATGACAGAAATTCTGTTGTTTTGGTGGAGCTTGACTTGTTTGTGTTCCATTCATAAAGTTCATCACTAATAGGAGGAGATGTGAGATTAGGATATTATAGACCGCACTCTTTCTCACCATTTACAGACTTGGCCCAACTGTATCTGCCAAATCCAGTTACTATGAGCTCTTTGAACATTGACTTTTGACCTCTCAATGCTTGATCTTAGGCCAAATGTACTCTCTATATACATTACCTCAGACATTAAGAAAATATTTGTCTTAATCTACCAAATCAAACAAACTCCTTTATACAATTGTGTGCCTTGTGTCATTTTGTGGAGCACATGATAAAAACACAATTTCTGTACTCACTGTAAAATAACTTGATTTAACTTCTCTACCCTGCAGGGTGTTTTAACAATATCCGCCTATTTTGCTCTGTTCTCTCTCGAATGTCTCTAGTTCTACACATTGCATAATAACCATTCATGGCTTAAATGAAAGAAGACACTTGGGCCATCAACTTACATTAGTTCAAGTGTTTATTATATCATTTTATTTACATTTCAGAGCAGCAAAAGTAAGGATTTGTCAGGGGGAAAAATACAGACCTTTAGTTTTTTTACTTTTCATCAGTAATGGGTGAGTAACTGGGTTTTGAATGTCAGAGGAAACCAAATCCTGTATTTCCTGATTCATCAACATCTTGACAGTGTGAGTAAAACATTTGAAGCAGATAGACAAAAGTTTACAAGTGCTACACATCAGTTTCCACATGGTGTCTTTTTAGACGTCTCCAAGTGTCTCATAACCTCTCCAAAATCACCAAATACAAAAGTCACTGTATATCCAGCATTCAAACTTTTTTCTTGCCTTCTGTACTACAGCAAACTAATTGAATTAATTTCAATGTGATAATTTGCATTGTATTGTATTTTCTTGTGAGAATATACATGATGGTCTTTGGGCTATCCAAAATATACCCAAAAACCTTTCCTTTGGTTTTCATTTAGAAGTACATTTCCACATTATCATGAATGTTTTTGTGGTTTTGTACTTATCTCAGGTGTAGCCTGTCCTGATGTTTGTTCCAGTGGTCTCAGTCTTTCATAAAATAAAAAAAAATGTCAACAACAGAGCCCTGTTAGCCAGAACAATTACAAATGCCTCACATGTAATGTGCTGTTACCACCTCCTACAACGTGGATGAGGGGTTGGATTTTAGGAGGCAAAAAATAGCTATTTACAAATATGTACAGTATATAAAAATATATAGATATTTTTAATCATACACGCTTATGCCAAAATCTGAAGCAAAACCGCCCTGGGATAATGCACAGGAGCACGTCACAAGCTTCACATAGCGATAGAGTGGATGACTTGCAGATTCGGCACTTCTGCCTTGCAGGAATCGGTGAAGGGCACACGTTCTCCTCCACCAGCATGGCCTCTTTCCCCCAGTGGGGCACGTCTCCCCCTCTTTGAAGGAAGCAGCCATGGTGTGGATGCTGTTGCTATCCTGGAGGATGTCCTCACTCTCCTTTTGGCCTTCATTTGCCTTTGAGCTGGAGGAGGCCTTGACAGTCCTGGCAGGTCAAAAGAGCTGAGGGGTGTTGGGAGAGGGGAGAGGACAGGTGTGCCTTTTGAAGGGACATCTCTGAATTTTTTTAAATTATTTTATCAACCTTCTCTCAATAAGCAAAGAATATTCTGAAACCTGGACATCACCTTTTATTTGAATTTCACATTATTTGTTGTGTGTTCACATTTCACATTTGTTTACCAAAGGCAGCTCATCCTGTATCGTTTTTAAGGTCTTTGGAACGTTGCGTTGAAAAGGTATTCTTTAAGGATTGCTGTGCATCAGGACATTCTATATTTTTCTAACTATTTTAGGTAACTTTGTGGCTAAACTGCAAGGCAGTAAATGAATGAACAGCATGAACTAATGTAAACAGAGTTCCGTGTGAGACATCAATGTTTTACTGTAATTTTTCTTCAAGCTCTCTTTCCACCTCTTCTCAGAGAAGTCTGCGTAACATAATTTTCTTGTGGCATAAAACCACACAACCTCAACTCTTTCCAGTACATGAAATACGTCAGTAACTGCAGCTTTTTGTGGTAAAACATGTTTGGAGGTTTTCCAAGGTAGCTGTACTGAATATTCATCACCTGAACCACATAATGCATTAACCAGCTTCTTTCTGGATATTTTTTCAGGACACCCCATATGTCTCCGTGACAACCAGGAAATACAACCATGTAATGGTAGTGGTTCTCTGCATGTCCTTACCAATGGCAGATTTAATTTAGTGTTTTTTTCATCACACACACACACACACACACACAAAAGCACATAATATGATGGTTAATGTGTATTTCAGTGAAGCAGTGGTAGAAGTAGTCCCCAACGTCTTTAAAGGCGGTGTACATTTGCTCCCTTTAAAAGCTGAAATCCAGATTTCTTCCCGACCAGAAAAAAAAGTGAAATGTTTATCAAAACATTACATTACTCACACTGTGAATGAGTTTCAGAACAGCACACATCCTTTTCAGTGGAAAGCAGACACTCTCCACTAGGAGCAGGGTAACATTGAAAAACCCTCAACTAGTCAATCAAAACAGTCCGTCATCAAGGTGCTTGGCCCTTCTCTGAGTATTATGATACATCAGCATGCAACCATTAGTCATAGTGAACCTCTTATTGCCAGTGTCAACACTTCAATTATTTTTATTTTATTTCTGTAATACAGATCTTACGTTTGTTTGTTTCCCCGTGGAATACCACCCACTCCCACCTTTCACTCTCTCGATCATTTCAGCGCTGATATTTTCCCTGCTGTGGCATTTAGCCCAGTCACACAAAGAAGGCTTTAACTTAGAAGTACACTTGGATACTGTGCCAGTGACTGCCTCCGTGGAATGAGTGGGTCAGTCTTGGACTGAGGGCATACGCGCGGGTGTATGCATCACAACTCAGTGGTGGTAGCCGTGCAGTGCACACGTAATGCTGCACGAGTGAGTGAGCAAGAAGTAGCAACTGTCAGCAGCATTTGTGCGTGTGTGTGTGTGTGTGTGTGTGTGTGTGGTGTGTGTGTGTGTGTGTGTGTGTGTGTGTGTGTGTGGTGTGTGTGTTGTGTGTGTGTGGTGTGTGTGTGTGTGTGTGTGTGTGGGTGTGTGTGTGTGTGTCTGTGTGTGTGTGTGGTGTGTGTGTGTGTGTGTGTGTGTGTGTGTGTGTGGGAGAGTAAATAGGTGTAGGTGATAAGGGAGCATCCTCACAAGGGCAGATATGTAATCATGTTATTATTTTATCATCTCTCGCCAGAGCGTGGTGGGTAGAAACCCTGGGAGTTCGCGAGGAGCCCAGGCCACGTGCTCTCTCAGTGGGCTGGAGGAAAGGGTGGCCACGTGGGGGTTTGGGTTCATCCCTCAGGCGTGGGGAGGGTGATGGGAAACATGTTGCAGCCGCGTGATTGATGTCTCGTAGAACCGACGACTGCCAATGAAAAAGCCTCGCAGAAATGTTTACAATGCAAGGTTTACATGTGATCAGCAACAGGCTTCTTCTGTAACATGAGAAATCAAATGAATTAAGAGCCAAGGAAGTGGTACGAGAGGTTTCACTTTCATCTCACCCGGGGGATGCGTGCCAAGGTATGAAAAGTGCTCATAAGGAGGCCATTTTTCAAGTTGTATGTAAAGCGCTCCCAGTTGTTTACCTGACTGCTGAACTCTAGCCAGTGAAACACAGCCTCTCACTAGGTTGGGAAAAACTTGTTCTCTCTACATGTGTTTGTACCAAGCCATGGAGGAGGAACACATGTCCTCCCAATTAAAAGCCACAGAGGAAGGCAACTCAGGGGAAAACAACTCACTTCAACAGTCACCCACATAAGTTGGCAAGTCAGTTTTTAACAGACGCTACTGTTTGTGTGTGTGTGTGTGTGTGTGTGTGAGTGTTTGTGTCAGGTCGTGCCTAGATGGCACATGATCATCACCACAGAGAGCTTTAGACAGGTTTGTGACTGGTAGTGTTCAGTCTGCCAGTAAAGTGTCACTTGAACATGTCTTTGTGGAATGAATTGCTCCTTAAAACAGACGTGTGCGCGCTGTGTGGGGAAAAAAACAATGAACACCATTAATGCATGCAACTGGCATTAGCCATCAAAAAACCACAAGCTATCTTATAAATCCTTTACAGTCTTATAAAGCAGGCAAAATCGATGAAACACTGTAACTCCCTCAAATCTGTGGAATGTCTACATGGTTAAGCCTGTTTTTTTTTTTACCTATGTAGGATTGGCACTATGATCTTTGTCAAAATTCACACAACATGCTCAGAACAATCATAAACAATTGAATTAAGCAGCAAAACACTCGTCAGCGCGCCTTCTATTAAATGCACAAATGCTCCACTGAACTTTATACAATGAATAAATGAATTAGAAACATTTAACCAAGTTTTATTAGATTTAATCCTGTTTAGACTAAAGCTCAAATCAACACAGCATGTCCTGGCCTGGTTTATCATCCTAAATCCCATGTTAAGTTTCCTTTGGTGTAGCTAACAGCAATGAGCAATTTAGACCACCCACTGCACGCACATTTTCTCACAAATCCGGTGACATGTTCTCAGTACAGCAGTGTGCAAAAACGTAGTACAGCTTACATCAGACTCACCACCTCCTGGTCCTGTGTCCATCATCCTACACCCTTCACAAGCCCCCACACAGCGTGCGCAGTGTCCTTGAAAGTGTGTGTGTTGTAAGAAAAGTGTGGGGTGTAAGCGTTCTCTAGGCTTTGAACTATCCAGGTTTTGAATCCTTATGTTGCCTGATGTCCTGGAAGCTGCATTTTTGAGTGTTTGACTGCAAAATGCCAAATCATCTCTACGCCGGTGTGTAAGCCTGTATATTCAAGGCTGTCCAACGTATGTTAGTAATAGTAACAGTAATCGTACAGTAGGTGAAATACATCGATCTTGAAAATACATCTGATGCAGGTCAATACCTCCATAAGTAATCAAACCTACTTTCAACATCTCCATAGGTAATCAAATCTACCGTCAACATCTCCATAGGTAATCAAATCTACTCTCAACATCTCCATAGGTAATAAAGTCTACTGTGCAGAAATTGCACCCCACTTAGAAAATAACTCAGTTTATTAATGTGGCAGGTCATCATTTGACTCAGGAATTTTTATCTGGGTGGATCTCTCTGTCTGTCTCTCTCTCTCTCTCTCTCTCTCTCTCTCTCTCTCTCGATCTCTCGCAGATTGCATGCTTGTGCCTGCACAAGTATGTGTGTTTGCGAGTCGCTGCGCGCAAGTATGTGGAGGTGGCACACATGGCATTACATCGGATTCACCCACTATATCTGTAGGTATGAGTCAGTGCTACCTTCTGAGAAGAGATATAAATTGTCTTCGAAACCAACTGCCGCCATGCAATGTTCCCTCTAATTATTTTCAGCACTGAGCAAATATTTTTTATTCTGAGCGCACATTTCAGCACTGTGAGCAATTCGTAAACCACGCGACCTTACGAAAATGACTACGAGCCTGCGTTAGCCATAGGTTTCCAAAGAGATGACAGCAAATGCATCAATATGTCTACAAGGTTGATATTTATTCAATATCCTTTATAATGGCTGGACTTTGGAACATTTTAATGATGGTGTTTTACCAGTCAGTTTAGTTGAACTTAAAGGATCTTGAAAATAAATAAGGTTTAGGGAGGTTATGACTGGTTCACTGGTTATGAACGATAATGATATATATATACACAAAATAAAAGTATCCAAGGTGTTTAGTCATTTCTCAGCAGGTACAACATTTAAGTAGAACTTCATTGAATTTTTTTTTTTAATGCAGTGCTCTACAATAAATATAGTAATTATGGTGTATTTTTTCCTAAAGGTAGCCTTCATAAAAAAATGAATAACTGCAGCAGCAAACTAAGCTACAAAACATGTCATTTGAATTACATTGAGAGAGCTAGCCTATCTGGCTGTTTGGTTCATCTTAGGCCTATGGAAGACACACCTTTCTGACTAAACATATGTCAAAATGTTGTTGCAGTTATCAAGATCACTTTGAATAGGGCCTAATAGGTCTAATTGAAAATATTGGAAATTTCTACCTCAAATCTTCTCGCCTCACGATTTTGTCTTAGTGGCATTCATTAGACTGAAACCTCGTTCACAGTTGGCGCTAGATGCTTGGAATGTGCCACAAATGTCGAAGTTGTACCAGATCTGGAAAATGCCTTTTTTCAATAGCCTAACCATGAACTTGAATTCGACAAATGCGTCCCGGGACCGCATATTATGCTTCCTCCAGAAGCGTTTTGAACCTTTTCGCCAGATTGGTCACGTCATTCAGCCCATGATCAAATTTACTAACTGCACGATCCAATGTGTCCGGCTCAAAGGCAGCCCACTCAGCTCAGGGAAGCGGGCATCCAAGTGCTCACAAACTTTAAGGACAAACAGAATAATGTCACTTTTGTTCACTGCATGTTTTCCGACGAGCGAACTCTTTTCGCGTTTGTCTCCGAGCATATGTAAATATGTCTGAAAGTTTTATCCTACCTGAGTCAGTTTGGACTATTTTATCTAGCCGTCCATGTTTAAACGTTAGGCAGACCTTTGTCTGGGGCACCTGCTCTGCCTTTCTTTTCGCCATGGTAGCCTATAACTGCTGGAGCAGAGACCGGCAAGAGAGCTAAAGGAGATTGTGTATGTAAACATTCTAACGCACATCCGGCTTGATTGTCAGACATGTCAGTATTTTAAATGTTTATCACCTAGCCTACATCCCCTTTGATTCTCAGATTTTTGAACCCTAAAAAAAAATCGTTTATGCGGTCTGAAAAATGTGCGCAGTCTGAAAAATCTATTGCGTGGGCTCTTCGACTGGCCTGTGCGCCCGCGCGCGCGCAGCTTAGAGGGAACATTGCCGCCATGGTCTTTGCTGTTTTACAGACTGTGCCTCTGCATTTGTTGTTATTGTTGTTGTTAGTTTTGACATTGAATACCGATGCTATTGCTAAATGAGAAGCCTTGATATCATCATTGTTTCCTTGCTCCAGATCAGCCTGCCAAGGGCGCATAAAACTAATGACCATTAAGTCCTCAACATTGATTGGCACTAATTACGGCAATAATTGCATCATAATATAATTAAATCGCTTTTCTGAGCAACAGTTCATGTGACGAGCACTCCCCTTTTTTATTCGCTTCTGAGGCCACAAAAATCTGTTTGGTGAGGAGAGCAACAAACTTGTCCTTTGTCTGTAACTGTTTCCAGTGCTATCTGTTCTGCACGTCCCGGCCTGTTGTTAAGATTATTTTTCTGGAGTGGCTAAAAACGTTGTTATTTAATGAACAAAAAAACATCTGCAAAGCTGCATTGGACATTTTTGCCTTCAGGTGTGGAAAGTCAATTTACGCTAATATTACACAAAAATATTATTACAAACATATTCCACTGGCACTCTGTGGAAGCCAAAAATGGAATATCAAATCAATTAAAAAGCGTTTGATGTTTTGGTGAACAAAGCATCACCCTGCAGGGTATATGTGGCATTCCAAGAAAAAAGCCCATTTGACAGTGGTCAACATTTTTGCAAGAGATAATATTTGTACAGCCCCAGAGGCAGCCTGAGGTCACCGCAGCGGGAGACAATGGCGGGCTAGTCCACCCACGTCACTTCCCCTCGGCTTAGAACAACACCAGGACAACACCGGCCCAAAACTGAATGAGCCTCACAGCGAAGCGTGGCCTGAAACCTGCCCACTATACCAACAGGCCAAGCAGAGCGTGAACCCTCTAAGCATTATAGCAGAGCATCATACTTTCATGTCCATCGTCTGGCAAATCCCATCGCATGGAAGAAACCACTGCCTTTTACACCTTTATAATATTCACTTTCTCAAAAATGAAACAGAACACAAAAAAAGGCTGGTTTGGACTAAATCATTTTTTTAGTTTTTGTAAGTTTACTCTAGAAAAGTGTTGCTACATGTCAGACTAACAAGTACACCTTAATTGAGAGCTGTTAAGGTGCAAATGCTATGAATGCTCCCAAACCACAGAGAGCACTAGAACACACTCACAGTGCAGAAAGGCCTGACCCTGCTACTGCCTGTCCCAAATGAAGCAGCTGGTAATAAATAACATCGCTACGCCCCAAAGTAGGCTGCAAAGTGAGTGAAAGGAGCTCTTAGCGCGGCATTTTGACCTGCAAATATTGCATCACTTCTGCTCCATAAAATTCAAGTATTTCCGAAAGCACCCTGTCAACAAACACTGTCTGTTTGTCTATCCCTACCCCTTATTTGTCTGGTATGCACTCTCTTTTGCACACGACTTACCCATACCGAGCAGAACTTTGGCCAGAACTGAGACTGAGGGAAAGTTACTAATTAGGGCAGTATCAAATGTACCTGATGTGAATGAAAATAATAAGGTCTGTGCGCATTGAAAAAAGATCAAACAGAGTCATGCATTCCATCCTGTGCTAACTCTCGTCTTCAGTCATACGTCGTCTTGTCTGTGTAACAACCCATGTGAGTGTATGAAATCTATTCTATTTAATTTCATTTTGATATACAGTGCACACCAAGCAAGTCTCTAATGTCCAAAACACCCCACACAATCAAACCCTGCATGCCATGTACCGGCTGCTATAAATGTCAGCGACGTTTTGAATTCATGCCTGGTGTAAATATGGCACAATGACGTAGCATGCTAATTGGAATCAGCAAGACGCCCTGAAAACCCCTTTGTTTCCCCCTAATCACTTTGCAAACTCAGCGGTGTAATTTTGGGTCAGTGCTCAAATAGAGCTGCTAATGTAGCCTAAGGCTTATTCATGCCAGCCTGGTGTTTATCTGGGGTACCCGCTTTCGCCCACGAAGCGCTAAGGGTGCTTCGGCTGCACTCCACAGGTACTGCTCCGGAGAAGAATTACGGGGCAGCCTGCCCGGTTCAACAGCATGCTGCGCAACTCCACTGTGAAGGGACAGAGGTGGAGAGGGAGGAGAGAGAGAGAGAGAGAGAGAGAGAGAGAGAGAGAGATAGAGAAAAAAAGAGAAAGTTTGCAGTGATAACATAGGAGCCGTGCTGTCTGTGGGCTGTCGTTCTGATTTTTCTCTGCAAACAAAGAGGCAAGTGTTAGATTTCCCAGTCACTCTCACTCCTATTGTCAAAGTGAGAAAGACGACCAGACCGGCAGACATGATACGTTGTTCTCAGCCTTGAAAACAACAAACCACCTTGTGTGGAGAGCCCCTTCGTCACTGTAGATCACTGTAGCAAGGCCTTTTTAACAGCTTTTTTTCCTTGTCTATGTCGCCCTGAAAAGAGTGTGAAGATTTGCCACTACCCTTGGAAGTCTGGCAGGAGATTAGGCTATGACAACCTTGGAATAACTCACTCATCGCTTTCTTTCCCTGGGTTCATACATAGAGTTACTGTTGGATCCAGGGTCACTTTGTTTGTGTTGTTGAGTCTCAGAGATGATATGTCCACTACCTGCAATGCCAGATCTGTCAAGTGTAGAAATTCATAATCGGCTTCTCAAATGAAATACTTCTCAGTGTAATGTGAAGCACGTTTCCAGCTTAAACACATCTGGCTATAAATCATTGAAATGAGCGCAGTGTTATCAAAGAGGACCTCAAAGGAACTCTCCAAACAGCCGCCTGAACCTTGGAACTGATTAGGTTTCGCCATGAGGCAAATAGCTTTTCTCAAGGATTTTGTTGGAGATGCTGACACAGGACAGCACTAGTTCTGGCTGCCAGTGTTCATTCAGTGTTTCTCTGCAAATATGAATGGGAGAGGACTGGCCTAGTTCAAGGCTAGCTGATCAGAGCCTCTGTGACTGAATAGTGTCACACTGTTGGACAGCTGAGGTATGCAAGGTCCCATACAGAGAAATGCTAACTCTTGTGTATATCCCAGAAAGGCTCTTGTCTCAATGCCAGCCACAGCTACGGCAGAGCATAAACATACTTAAAGACAACACAATCATAAATAATTATGTCTAGTCTCCACAGTGGATAACATATTATAAACTGTTATTTATGCGCGCTAACCTTGCTTTGTCACAGCGGTATCAAATTTTGTGATAATGCTCAAGATGCACAATTTTGTGATCTCGTGCTATAACTCAGATGGAAGTCCATGGCATTAGCAAAGCACCAGCACCTTTTTCTCTGGTATTCTGGATGGTAGTGGGTTAACTGAATTCGTGTTCATGATTTTACTGCAAGGCTGTGACATGGCAATTTGAACTGCAGCGGTACAAAACCCTAGCATAATCACGTATCATGGGAGCTATTGCAACCAAGTGTTTCCGAAAGCAGTGCTGGCCAAACTGCAAACAAGGTTGCCGCACTTTTGTCTATTTGCAGAGTCCTTACTTTATTTACCCAATATTCACCCCATCCAGACGCAGAGCAGTGTCTCTTCCATTCCCACTATCCTTTTGCACACGGGACACTTATTTTAGACAAGAACGTCAGTGACCTTTGGTCATGTGTGAGGCTAAAAAATCGGTGGAGTTCACCTCCGTGCATTATGTTCCTTCCCCGTTTGTTGGCATAGCAGCTGGATAGATGCTTATTTTGATGTTTGTCATGCATATCTCTCTGGCTTAAAGTCAGTTGTATTCAACGCAATAATGTATTTTTTAACATTACTTAAATCAAGGACTTAAAGCTATTGTGTTGGCAGCAGTAAGCTATTTTGAGACTCCAAACACACACACACACACACACACACACACACACACAGTCATACCTTACACGTAAGAATTCAGTATTTCCAGCCCCTCCCCCAAACCCTTGCAAATGTGCTGTCGTGCTAGGGTATGATTGACAGGCAGGTTCTTGTCATGACGCGCCCTTGTTCTGATTGGCTGGATGTTGGAGGCCCAACATTGTTTGTTTTTCCCCAATTCCAGAGCCTGGG
This sequence comes from Sprattus sprattus, assembly GCF_963457725.1. Taxonomy (NCBI): domain Eukaryota; kingdom Metazoa; phylum Chordata; class Actinopteri; order Clupeiformes; family Clupeidae; genus Sprattus; species Sprattus sprattus. The sequence goes on along the minus strand of NC_137923.1, from coordinate 1,647,143 downwards.
GTGCTCATGCAGACTGGGTATTCCCCTCAGAGCATACACTGTATGGACAGCTGCTGGAATATGAGAATTTTGCCCATCGTTACACAAAGTGCTCTGAATTAAAATTACTTTATGAACATTTAGCTCTTTATCAGTGACAAGAGGATTAATTCATTCCATGAAATTAAAGTAATTCCCATGAATACAATAAGGCTGAACTTTTTTGTCAAAAGTGGCTAACCAATAACTTTTAAGTCTCACAAAGCAAGTGTTAGCAGAGGAACACTGCTAGATATTGTCACTGCAAGCCTAATTCATTCATGGACAAATTGATTTCAATTTTTAGTTATGCTCATCTGAATAACTACTTTTAGTATAATCTTCAAATTAATTTTGATGGCATATAGCCATGTGAAGAACAGATGAACTCACCTGTCGATTCCACTAGACGCCTAGGCTAAGCACAACGTAGTTCTCGACAGCAATAATGCCAAAGGTTAGCATGTTAGCAAGTTTTTATTAGTGCCTGCTGGGCTGTTTGTGGTGACTGCAAGGTTTTTGCATGCTTTTTAGGGAGGTAGCTCACTAGTTGAACACCTGTATCTGACATTATGCCCTGTTAATAACTTCCACCAGGCTTAACCATTGTAGGAAGAAGAGACCACACACTCTCTTCAGTGCACTGTGAACAAGCCTAGCTAAAGAATTCTAAATCACTTGCAGTAAACCAGTTTGCAGTTTGAGTTTATCTGCAGTTTTAGATTTAGTCACGCCCATCTGTTTGTGAGGGAAATTCATTGGCAAAATGCTGGAAGCTTGTTTATGAATCTAAAACATGGTTCCCGGCATACACACCTGACTGTGTCATTGTGACCAATAAACAAGAATCACGAAAACTCGACACTCAACTGATTTTTCTATGAAAAAAAATCAACAAAAATGAAAAGTTTGTTTTTTATTTTTGAATAACTGTAGATAGGATGCATGTGATGAGAATATGATGTTACCAAAACAAACATGAAGAGTTCACAAGCTTTGTTTAGACTGATTGCATTGAATCCCAAGGCAAGAATAAGTCTGTCCACCAGTAAAACTAATCCAACTAAATGTATAACTTTGGCAGAGCACTTTTATGTTTTCTTTTGCCCTATCCACAAAATATGTTGTTTGGTTTATTTACCTTATATTCACAACAAATAAGCAGTGACATCACTGTAGTCCTGTTCTTCAGATCCCTGGAAGGTTCAGTGGGTTTATGACAGGGATTATACCCGACCTGGAGGACCAAGCTTTTTCACAGGGCCTGCGAGGGACTTTGCTGGTTTTATTTGCTGTGTGATGATAGCTGTAATTACCTCTTTCAGCCCATGGGTCACCACTGCTATCCTTACACAGCAAGCCAGTGTGCTGACGTGGAGTGCCCTCAACAGGGGAGGACTCGCTTTAAAGGCCTCACATAGACTTCACATAATGTCTCCATACTCAAGGTCTGCTGTATTTGCTCAAGAGCCGATCCTTCTCTTTTCTGCTTCCCACAGCTCAGTCATTAGCACATAACCGGACGATATTTCACTGCAAAAGGCAAACTGTAAAGGTTTCACTCTCAAAAGATTGCAACTGCTCAAACAATTAGCACTTGGCTGTCAACATTTCCGAGGGGTGATCTTTCTCATTTTCTTGCTTGGGATTTAGCATGGCTGCTAATGCCAGAGAGCATATTCTGCCTAATTCTTTTTGTTAGAATCAACATAGTCTTTTTCCTTTGTGTCCAGGAAGTTGGGAGTGTACAACCTGGTCATTATGCTTGTGTATCCTCCTATCCTATATGCACTCACACCTTGCAAAACCCATTACACAGTAGCCTTGATTTCTAAGGAGAAAGGGCTATGCAACAAGCCCAGCCACTGTTGAATGATGTAACTATACTAATGTGCACTTCAAGACTAGTTTTATACGGTTTTCAGCATGCCTCATGTATCGGTAAAGCTTTTCAGTCAGAGAAGAACAAGTCTGCACTGGTCAACTGTCTTGCGTTCACCATCTGTATTTCTATGCTATCAGGAGGGTAAATTAAGGGTTGCAAGACATCTGTTTTCCAGACCTATCGGAGGCACCGTGGTATAAGCAAGGCTGATTGTCCTTAAGCGATATAAGAGTGAAGGTTAGCATGCTGCGATCCAATCGCTGTATTTGTGTTATGAAGTACAAAAGGGACATTTTTCATCTCACCTCGTAAGTCTTCTCCCGGGAACAATATTAGCTGTCAAATGTATCTCAGAAACAGCCACATAGTGCACACACAGCATATGACAGAGGATACACATCACTGACTCCACATCTGGTCTACTTCCTCCTCTGAAAACCACATAGAGAATTCCTACAGTTAAACGCCAACACAGACCAAGACTGGCTATTTAGTCTCACACCATTAAAAATATGGCCCTCACATTTTGTCTTGCCTTTTTAACATTAACGGTTGTGTTCTTTTGTTATACATCGTGTTGGAGGAACATTTAAATCAAACTCAAACTCAAGATTTATTTACAACTCTTTAGCTTTAATGATGAAGCAAAAATTGCTGCAAAATAAATTAGATATAAAACATGATAACACACACGTTTTGATTTATACAACAAAGCAACGTATCACTGAACATCCCTATACATAAAAAATACGTTTTTTTTCTCTCCAGATATGTCCTTCAGTGTCCTTTGCTTACAAATAAGAACAAAAGAATTACAACCACATTTAACATCAGCTCATAGTTGTCACTATTTGTCATTTTGTTTTTGCAAAACATCTGATTTACAAATCAGCTTGTGTTATGAAGACTAACTCAGTTTATATTAAGACATTTGCAGTGAAAAACAAGTTTGATTGCAGAAAGCAGAACAAAAGCATTTTACACCAGGGGTTACTTCATCATTCTTTTTTTCTGTCTTTTTTTGTTGTTGTTGCTTTTATTATGTTGACCAGCGTAATGTGTGTTGTATTTGTATCACTGGGCATTGTCATATCTGGCTTCCTTTTCTCAGGAGGAATCTCTCTGGTGGAACCTTATCAGGAATCTCTGGTGGAACCTTATCAGGATTCTCTCTGGTGGAACATTATCAGGATTCTCTGGTGGAACCTTATCAGGATTCTCTGGTGAACTATTGGTGCTGGAAATCTTTGGTGCATAATGTTTGTTTAGTACTCAATTGATTTACTCAATTATTGATTTAGATTTTTCATTTGTCTAATAATTGAATGCTGTTCCTCTCTCTCTCTCTCTCTCTCTCTCTCCTTCTTCTCTCTCTCTCTGTCGCTCTCTCGCTCTCTCTCTGATACCAGTGGGTAGAATGTTGGTATAGTGCAAATTTCCACAATTTTTCATCAACATTCAGCACTGTTAGGAGGACCATACAAGTTGAAATAATAATAATAACAATAATAATAATAATAATCATAATAATAATAATAATAGTTTGGTTCCAGTAGCTGGTCAAACTTTCTTTCAAGTATCTCTCAAAAACATTTAAAAAGAAAAGATGCAGTCTTCCTTCTTTTGTTGAAAAACAACAACTCCCCCAATCCCGCCCACCCCAAAATACACAAAACACAAAAATTAACACATAATAATACTTGACAAGTTGCATAGTTACGTTTTTCAAAGGTTATTCGTGCCAGCAGTCTTTTTTTATTGCAGTGCAAAGTGACAAGAATGACACTTCTGCCTCAGCCATGCACATATTCCCTCTTATTGTTGCTCCCCTTTTTTATAACAAAAATATATTATATATTTCTCTTATTTTTCCTTAATCTGAAAGTGCCACAGAGATCACTCCGTCAAAGAGTTCCCATTGGAATAATCCAAATCCAAAGACAAATATCAAATCAGTTGAGCAAAGTTCAACAGTAAAGTTGCATGTGTAAGGTCAAATGTCAGCATGGCGTCTCCCCCTCTCCACGTGCTCTGTACCAACATGATAAACTGTCTCTTAAAGAAAGAGTAAATCGAGTTTATGAGGGGTGCCCTGTGCACCTTTACGAGCAACCGCACTCCTCTACAATCATGTTCTGGATGTCTTTCTTGATGACCTTCTGCTCCTCGTTATAGTAGAGCATGGACATGGCCCGCAGGCGCGTGGGCACGCAGCAGGACTTGATGTTTGTGAAGGGGCTGTAGCCACGTATGCGGTAGTGGTTGATGACTGTGGAGTGGAAGGAGAGCGAAGAGCCCGTGAAGCTGGCCACGTGGCTGGGGCAGTCGCCCTCGCAGTAGTTGGCGTGGTAGCCGGGCGGCGCGATGATCCAGTCGTTCCAGCCGATGTCCTTGAAGTTGACGTAGAACTGCTTCTTGCAGCACAGGCGGATCTTGCCGTCGCACTCCAGGCCACGCTTGCTCCGCCGGTGCGGGTGATCTTCGCCGGGGCGCAGCACCACCATGAGGAAGGGCCGGTGGGACTGCTCGCGCTCCCGCCCGTTCTCCCCCGACGCCACTGCCAAGATGGGGGTGGCCCCGGCGTCGGTGCACAGCGGGCAGGACACCCTGAGTCTCATCACGCTGCTGTCGCCCTCCAGCAGGGCCTGGACGCTGCGCGGCATGGGGAGGGTGTGCCAGCCGCTGCGTCGCGTGTCCACGGCCTTCTCGGACACCAGCTCCTCCCTCAGCTCCCCTTCCGGGCCGGACAGCTGCTGCAGGAGCTGGATGGTGACCTTGCCCTTGCCACGGTTGCCCTTGGCCAACTTCAGGAACAGCCACATGTTGGCTTGCTCCACCACAGACAGCGAGGTGGCCTCCTTGGAAATGTCGAACTGTACCACGTCAGGGGTGTCTCCTGCAACAATAGAGAAACATAGTGGATGAGTTGTTGTAAACTCTGTCAGCAAGTTGTTGAGAGGAGACAATGCCCAAGAGAATTTTGCAGTTCTAAATGATATAGTTTATAATTTATATACTGAGTGACAAGGATACATATTAAATAATTTTTGAACTGATGCAATTTGTTTTATGTTTATTGTTCTGAAAAATTGCTGGAAAACAGAATGTCATGCTTCCTATATGAGAAACAGCTGAAGACAATCAGACCCGCAGGGGAACCAGTATTGCGGTGGACAGCAGAGCGGCCCAGAAAGCACTTATCTCCCTGTCTGGAGTTAATACATTTCACAGTCGTCCTCCACCATCTGCAATTCTTCGTCAACACCTAGACTCCCCTCCATAAAAACATTTCCTGGTGCTAAAATCCTGGAACTCCACTGTGTATATAAAGCCTGTCATGTTATGACAAGGGCCTTACCAATAATTTGCACATGACTGTATGGCATAAGCCATCCCAGATTCAGTATCCTCTGCTGATTTATTGATCTCTCACTGTTTGCTCAGAATCCGGATCCTGCCTTTCCCAAAAAATGTTCTTTTGATATTTACTTTATTTAACCACGTTTCTGTTCTGCAGTATCATATTGTCCTGATACATACTGAGATACCGGCAGCGATAACAACACCCATTTTTCCTTTTATTGTGTCTGCCGTTTATTGTCCTTCAATTTGGCTGGTGAAAAGACCTATAACAGGAACAAAAGTCAAGAGTTTACAGGCAAACAGTTATGTTGCCTGTGACCCAGCTGTATCTGGTGTCATACGAGAATAGAGGAGTGTGAAACTGAAGCAGCCTCACCTACAGTCTTATTCAACCCATGTTTGAATTGTGAATAGCTTTTAACGACACACACAACAATGTTCAATCACAATTCACAGCTCCCTGCAGGAGGGGGGGAAGTGTCTGCAGTAAATCACCGCGCACTCTGTTAGTCTGCCCCGGGGTACAGTTTGAAATAACCTTAGGTGAGCTTTAAGGCCCGCTGACAGGAAGAACCCTGTTAAAGTTCTGGTTACACAGTCCACATTTTCCATCCAGCCTGGATTAAGTTGTCAAATAGAGGCTGAGTGGATAGAGTGTCATAACTGTATAACTGTGTTTTGACTCAAGGGATCGCAAGTTTTTCTCAGTGTGCCATTCCCTCTTTAAGTGACGTGGACAAGCTGCGGGGACACTCGTTTAGCAGAGCATGGGCGTCCTTTGGGGCTTGGAGCTAAGAGCGAAGCCGGAAGACTGCACCGGAACCAACCATGCAAAGCCCCCGTGGTACAGGTGGACCAGCGCAGCGCGTTTGCGGCGAGGGGCATACCATGCGTTTGGTCAGGGTGACACTGTACACTGTTAGTGCTGGGTGATGTGCATCTTCTCAATGAGCTATTTCTGATGGGCCACATTACTCAGAGCCCTTATTTAAACATTCATCATCAGAACAGTGTGAGCTCTTCATTAATTATCCCAAGTGCCCACTCGTCGGCATGGATCATTAGGTTGAGACGGTGCGACTCTCTGGTAATGAGGTTTATTTGTGGATGATAGTCCTCTATCTGTATGCAAAGCCTTTATATGCACAAGGACCCCTTTCGCTCCTGAGGGGTTGTTTGCTGATGGTGAGTCATCGCCTTATGTATGTCTGGTTTTCTCTGAATTAATGACTATGTTGATTTCTATATTTATGGGAAATGTAAAATGAATAGAGACTCGAGCTTCAGGTGAGAATTTGAAAAAGGTGGGGACAAGCAAAAGTATGATATGGACAACTCCCCTTTCTCACTCTCCCATACCATCTTACCTCCCTCATCGCAAGTCTCATTGGTGCTCATCAAGCCTACATCACCGCCGGTGAAGCGGCCCCACGGTTGAGGGAGAGCACGTAGGGCTTAATGGCCACTCCTTGGCAGTTGCTGACCTGTCAGCTGCCACGTAACCCGCGTGATGCATTTATTCTGATCGAATGATTCTTCTGATTCTTTGTGTTTCTTTCTGAGGATAGCACTGTGGATAGCGCTGGGTTGTCATTTTGTACATATCTTTGTATCAGTAATGGGTACAGTTGAACTGATTGGAGGCAGGGTTTCACATCCGGGGGTGTGTGTGTGTGTGTGTGTGTGTGTGTGTGTGTGTTTCTGTGTGTGTGTGTGGTTCTGTGTGTGTGTGGGGGGGGGGTTAGAATGTCTTGGGTATTGCAAAATATATATTTTTGAAGTACTATTGTGCGCAGGCTGTCAGATTATTGCGCAACATTAGCAGGAGAATAAAACTCTTACAGCTGACATTGGATTGCACACTGTAGGTATTCAAGTGACAGGGTTGAAAACAAATATTAAATGATTAAGTGGATATGAGTGGTATTGTAGACAAAGATTGGAACAATATTAAGCAGATATACCTAATAGTAACCGAATAACTTCTATACTGTAGGTACTTTCTAAAATGCATCCCAACGAATCCACTTCCCTCATCTACACACAAAAAAAGACTCCAGACTTACATCAGAGCTTATTTTATGTGCATCTTCTGACCACAAAGAGAAGGGGTGTCTTAGCTGATACCTCTTACCATGGAAGTTAAAGTCAGGTAAGTAAGCTGTGAAACCTTATAGTTCTATGAGAAGGCAGTATCAAATAGACAGACGAAACCCACTAGCTACCAGATCCCCGAGGTCCAAACCTCAGGATGAGCTATGAGGTGTAATTATTAACTTTAAATATTTGACTCTGTGCCAGAGGGCCTGTTGCACAAATGTCTTTCCCAGCCCAGTTTCTTTTTTCATGAATGAACAAACAACATGAATTGAATAGTTTGGGAGACCTTCAGCCTTAAAGCTCAGGAGGATAGCATCACAGCTGTTAGCGAGAGGGAGGGGGGAAAAAACATCCTCATCGCACTTGGAAAAGATCAGCAGTGACATCGGAATGTCATTAATGATGTTTTGTTTTTTTTCAATTCAGAGAAATGGGGAAGACTCTTTCATTCTTTCTCTCTTCCTCTCTCTCTCTCTCTCTCTCCCTCCCTTCCTCTCTCTCTCCCTCTCTCTCTCCCTCCCTCCATCCAAGTCTTTTCTTGTCGTTCTCTTCAGTAAGCGCGGACACTTTCAAAGAAAGCCCCTCCATACCCAGCTCAGCCAACACAGCCCAGAGTAATTACTGGGGCCCATATTTTGATGAATGGAGCAATTATGCCTGGCTAACAACCCTGTGGGTTTTTGTATAGGACTCAAACCCAGCAACCCCTCCTCAGAGCATCGTTAACGCCCTCCAGCTTCGTCAAAAGCCTTTAAGGGGGCCTTTTTTTAATCTAAGATTCATTCAAAAGGCTATTTATAGCAACACACCATTATGCACAACATTTATGCAAGCAAACGGGCGGCAAACAATATGCCGTCACAGGCATTCCCGATATGCTCCTGGAATA